>NC_044035.1:92828307-92915518 GCF_901765095.1 Microcaecilia unicolor
ATAGAGCTTTTCCACTCAAAGTAAACCTTAAGCCCCCCCCCCCCCCCCCCCATTTACTAAGCCACATTAATGGCTGGCGTGCACCAATGCCGACACAGCCCATTCACTTTGAAAGGGCTGCGTTGGTATTGTCAAGCAGCTTTGTAAACAGGAGGTAAATAACTTTCACACTCTAAAGAAAAATTCATAGCGGGAGGTAGACTACACTGGGTGTCAGTTACAACCCTAAAGACAAAAGGGAGGGTAACATGGATGTAATAACTGGTACAACCCTGAAAACCTTTCTAGGCAGACTGGATGAGCCATACTGGACTTTATCTACCATTACTAGGTTACACGTAGTCTTTTGTACATGCTGTGGTAAAAAGTGGCCTTATCGAGCCCTTATGTGGGTTTTTCCTAGACACTAAGGACATTTTTACCACAGCCTTAAAATGGTTGCCTTTCTATTTTTTTTTTTTTTTTTGCACTAATGGCCATGAGCACCTACCACCACCCATTTTGTAGGCAGTAAGGGCTCGGGTACTAGATGCGCTTCCTGTTTAGCTCAGAAACACTCACTCTACACCCCCCTGACACGCCCCTCAAAAAATATTTTTTAGCAACCGGTTAGCATACACACGTTTGGCAGTTACCACTGAGCATGTCCCACCGTATGCCATTTTAAGCTCCATTAGGTGCACATTAGCGCCTAACGCAGTTTAGTAAAAGGACCCCTATGGTAGCTAGGGGAGGGAAGGACCTCAAGACAACAATTATTGAGTCTCTCTTCCTGTCTTTTCCTAAAACATGGCCATGAGATAAGTGTCTAATCTTCCAAAAATTCTACCACCTCCTAGTGCATAGTTTCCAGCATGTAACTTTACTCATTCCCTATTCCCACAATTCTGTCATTTAAACCTACTTATTCGTATCTTACCTTCAGTGACTATGGAGAAAAACTGATGAGGTGGAGAAAAACTGATGATCAGTCTCTTCAGAAGACCACATTCCTTTATATTTCTTGAATAATTCTATCAAGTCACACTTCCATTCTCAGGTCAATAGTAACTGAAAGTCAGTACAGTCTGAAATGGATTTGGTTGCACTTTAACCATCATGAAATGCATCTAAAATTGACTAGAAATTGGGTTTGTGTTCACTGTCAGCAGGGAAATGAATCAGATACAGGATGTATAAAATTACAATCTAAATTTTGCAGCCAATATATCAGCACTGAAATAATTTTGGCATTTCAATTGATATTTTCTTATATGCAACAATTATTTCTATAATAAGGAACCTTGTATGCTAGATTAACTAAAGGGTGCTACTGCCTTACCACACACTATTACACACTAATAATGTGTTAAACAATGGGCACATGTTACCATGATAGCACATGTTAGTGAAGCTAACCCATTATCCATATATACAGAAGTTTAAAATGTTAGTATCCTTGAGGTAGGCGATTGTGCCAGAAAGCAGCCATGTAAGATCTTTTTGATGATCATGTATTTATGTATTCTCTCGTCTAAAGGTCTGTCTTTAAGGGTCACTTCTGATATTTTTAACTGCTATGTTTACATAAGATTTTGTTTCCCATCACTCCTATATATATATTTTTTTACTCACACTTCTAACTTACCTCTTTCAAGTGGTCAATGTGAAAATACACAGATCTGTGTGCATCTTCACTTTGAAAAGCACCTAGAAAAATCAAGAGAAAATTTGAAACTGGCTGTCTAGTACTTAAGCTACTATAATATTCATAGAGCCAGATATTTAAAAGAGTTTATATGTTTATTGATGGCTGTTAAACTTATAAACTCCCTGTCTATGGATAGTGCCAATGAGAATTCTTACAGACCACCCAAATAGTACCAGGGCAGAGGAAGGCATTTTGCCTAAGTATGTGAATAGCCAGCGATATTCATATTCTCTCTATATAGCTATACAAATACATTTAGGACATTACCACTAAATATATGTAAAATATTTAAATGCCATGACCATCATTTTAAAGAAAATGATGACCATAGGGTTTAAGTATTGATCCAACAAGATATAATTATTAAATAAAAAAAAAATAGGGACCCTTTTACTAAAGTGTGGCAAGATTTTGCACTTACCACACTTTAGCAGCCAAAATTAATATGCAGCAATTGCAAAGGTTGTGTCATAATTGGTAGCGGTATACCCAGCACATCCTCTGCAGTTACCACACTGAAATGTTCTTTTCCATGGTTTGGACTATTTGTAATTAGGGTGGATGTACTTCTACAACAGGGTGCCTGGTAGAAGCCTATTCTATAAAGAATTAAAAGCATGCCAACGATAGAACTGATGTAACATAAGCACTGACGAGTTAGATGTAAAGTATTGAAAAAGAAGGATAAGAGAGAAACTGAAGCTGAATATGAAGAGAAGCTTACAGCAGAGGCAAAAACTAACAGTAACTGTTTTTTTTCAGGTACAGCAGAAGCAGAAAGCCTGTGAGGGAATCCTTGGGACCATTAGATCATGAAGGAGCAAAAGGGACACTCAGGAAGGACAAGGACATAGCAGAGACACTGAATGGATTCTTACTTTAGTCTTTATGGAAGATGTAAGAGATCCACCTGTACCAGAAATGGCTTCCAAGGGTGATGATGCAGAGGAACTGAAAGAAATCTTGGTGAACTTGGAAGACGTATTGAGTCAAATTGACAAATTAAAGTTGTAAATCACTTGGACTGTATGGCATGTATTCAAGGGTACTGAAAGAACTCAAACATGAAATTACTGATCTGCTGTTAGTAATCTGTAACCTGTCATTAAAATTGTCCATAGCACCTGAAAATTGGAGGGTTGACAATGTAAAGCCGATTTTAAAAGGGTTCTAGGAGTAATCCCGGAAATTACAGACGGGTAAGCCTGACGTCAGTGCCGGGTAAAATAGTGGAAATTATTATAAAGAATAAAATTATGGAACACATAGATAAACGTGGTTTATTGGGACAGTCAACATGGGAAGCTGACTCTGTCCAAAATTAGGGACAGAGTCACCAATTTGCTTCATTTCTTTGAAGGCATGAATAAAGATGTTGATGTAAAGGTGAACTGGTTGATGTAGTGTATCAAGATTTTTCAGAAAGCTTTTGACAAAGTTCATCATGAAAGACTCCTGAGAAAACTAAAGAGTCATGGGATAGGAGGCAATGTTCTGTTGTGAATTAGGAATTGGTTATTGGACTGGAAACAAAGTTCAGGGTTAAATGGTCATTTCTCTCAATGGAGGAGGGTGAATAGTGGAGAGCCTCAGGGATCTGAACTGGGAACGGTGCTATTTAACACATTTATAAATGTCCTGGACGTTGGAACAAGTGAGGTGATGAAATCTGCAGATGACACAAAACTATTCAAGGTTGTTAAAACACATATGGACTGTAAACATTTTCAGGCAGACCTCAGGAAATTGAAAGACTGGACATTCAAATGGTAGATGAAATTTAATGTGGACAAATGCAAAGTGATGCACATAACCTAAATCATATAACCCAAATCATAGTTACCTAATGCTAGGGTCTACCTTGGGGGTGAGCACCCAAGAAAAATAACTAGGTTTCACTGTAAACAAGACACTGAAATCTTCCACTCACTGTGCAGCAGCAGCCAAAAAAGCAAACAGGATGCTAGGACTTATTAGGAAACGGATGGTAAATAAGACTGAAAATACTATAATGCCTCTGTATTGCTCCATGGTGGAACCTCACCTTGAGTATTGTGTTCAGTTCTGGTTGCTGAATCTCAAAAAAGATATAGAAGAAGTAGAAAAGGTTCAAAGAAGAATGACCAAAATGATAAAGGGATGGAACTCCTCTCATATGAGGAAAGGCTAAAGAGGTTAGGGCTCTTCAGCTTGGAAAAGAGACGGCTGAGGGGAGATATGATTGAGGTCTACAAAATCCTGAGTGGTATAGAACACGTAGAAGTGAATTAATTTTTTTTTTACTCTTTCAAAAATACAAAGACTAGGGGACACCTAATGAAGTTACATGGAAATACTTTTAAAACAATAGGAGAAATATTTTTTCACTCAACAAATAGTTAAACTCTGGAACTCATTGCCAAAGGATGCATGTCTGGGTTTAAAAAAAGGTTTGGACAAGTTTCTGGGGAAAAAAGTCCATAGTCTACTGTTGAGAAAGACATGGGGAAGCCAATGCTTCCCTGGGATTTGTAGCATGGAATGTTGCTACTATTTGGGTTTCTGCCAGGTGCTTTTGACCTGGGTTGGTCACTGTTGGAAACAGGATACTGGGATAGATAGACCATTGGTCAGATCCAGTATAGCTATTCTTATGTTCTTATGTGCACCCAAGCTAATTGCACATGACTGCACTCATAAGTACATAAGTAATGCCATACTGGGAAAATACCAGCGGTCCATCGAGCCCAGCATCCTGTCCCCGACAGCGGCCAATCCAAGTCAAGGGCACCTGGCAAGCTACCCAAACGTACAAGCATTTTATACAAGCTATACCCAAAATTGTGTTTTCTCAAGTCCATTTAGTAGCAGTCTATGGACTTGTCCTTTAGGAAACCGTCCAACCCCTTTTTAAACTCTGCCAAGCTAACCGCCTTCACTACGCTCTCTGGCAATGAATTCCAGAGTTTGATTATGCATTGGGTGAAGAAAATATTTCTCCTATTTGTTTTAAATTTACTAAACTGTAGTTTCATCGCATGCCCCCTAGTCCTAGTATTTTTGGAAAGAGTGAACAGACGCTTCACATCCACCTGTTCCACTCCACTCATTATTTTATATACCGCTATCATGTCTCCCCTCAGCTGTCTCTTCTCCAAGCTGAAAAGCCCTAACCTCCTTAATCTTTCTTCATAGGGAAGTCGTCCCGTCCCCGCTATCATTTTTGTCGCCCTTCGCTGCACCTTTTCCAGTTCTACTATATCTTTCTTGAGATGCAGCGACCAGAATTGAACACAATACTCAAGATGCGGTTGCACTATGGAGCGATACAACGGCATTATAACATCCTCACATCTGTTCTCCATACCTTTCCTAATAATATCCAACATTCTATTCGCTTTCCTAGCCACAGCAGCGCATTGAGCAGAAGGTTTCAGTGTATTATCAACGATGACACCCAGATCCCTTTCTTGGTCCGTAACTCCTAACGTGGAACCTTGCATGACGTAGTTATAATTTGGGTTCTTTTTTCCCACATGCATCACCTTGCACTTGTTCACATTAAACGTCATCTGCCATTTAGCCACCCAATCTCCAAGTCTCGTAAGGTCCTTCTGTAATTGTTCACAATCCTGTCGCGAGTTAACAACTTTGAATAACTTTGTGTCATCAGCAAATTTAATTACCTCGCTGGTTACTCCCATCTCTAAATCATTTATAAATATATTAAAAAGCAGCAGTCCTAGCACTGACCCCTGAGGAACCCCACTAACTACCCTTCTCCATTGTCAATACTGCCCATTTAACCCCACTCTCTGTTTCCTATCCTTCAACCAGTTTTTAATCCACCACAGGACATTTCCTCTTATCCCATGACCCTCCAATTTCCTCTGTAGCCTTTCATGAGGTACCTTGTCAAACGCCTTTTGAAAATCCAGATACACAATATCAACCGGCTCCCCTTTGTCCACATGTTTGTTTACTCCTTCAAAGAATTGAAGTAAATTGGTCAGGCAAGATTTCCCTACACAAAAGCAGTGCTGACTCGGTCTCAGTAATCCATGTCCTTGGATGTGCTCTGTAATTTTGTTTTTAATAATAGCCTCTACCATTTTCCCCGGCACCGACGTTAGATTCACCGGTCTATAATTTCCTGGATCTCCCCTGGAACCTTTTTTTAAAATCGGCGTTACATTGGCCACTCTCCAATCTTCCGGTACCATGCTAGATTTTTTATTTATTTTTTTTTATTTATGCTTTTTAACAAATTACATTCAGATTAATATAAATGCAAGATTAACGATAATTTTACAAACAGAGATAAATCTCTCCATTATTAGGATTAATAAACAGAAGAAAAAAAACATATACATATTGACCACCATAATTTAGGGAACAAGATATATGAAAACAAAACCTTAAGGAAAAACAAGGAAAAGATATAAACTTCCTTCTTGCAATCATTCAGAGAGGTGAGCATTAGGCGTCCACTAGATGGTACTACCAGCATGCCATTGGGGCCATTCAGGGCTGAACATTTCCCTTTTCCTTAGCGATTATAAATTCAGCCATTTTTGGGGGGTCAAGGAAAACATAACTAACATTACTAATTGTTACCAGGCATCTAGATGGATATTTCAAGATATAGGACCCTCCTAAGGCGAGAGTCCTCGGTTTAAGAGTCAAAAACTCTCGCCTTCTCCGTTGCGTATCTCTATTAAGATCCGGGTAAATTTGAATTTTACCCCCCAAAAAATTGTCTTGCATATTCTTAAAATATAAACAGAATATGTTATTCCTGTCAACTTCAAAAGCAAAAGTGACTAATAGAGTCAATCTTTGTGTAATTGTCTCCAGAGAGTCTTCTAGAAAAGCTGTAACATTCAACTCAGGTAAAAGTTCTGGTTTAGAAGATTTCCCAAATATATATTGAGTCTTAACAACAGGGGGGAAACTTTCTTTAGGAATTTTCAAGATTTCTTTGAAATATTTCTTAAGCATATCTATAGGTGGTATTAAAGGTGCTTTAGGAAAATTGAGAAATCTCAAATTATTCTTCCTAGTCTGGTTATCAAGATATTCAACTTTTTTTACCAGAGTCTCTTTGTCTTTAATTATTAAACTTGTAAGATTTTGTAGAGATTTCAATTCCCCGTCCATAGTTTCAATGCTCTCCTTATTTTTTTGAACTTGAGAGGCTGTCAGGACATGTATAGATTTAACTGATGATAGATCTTCTCTTAAAATATCAATTACCTGGATCAGGTTCTTGTTCATGCTCTGCATGACGTCCCAAAGATTCTCTAAAGTTATCACTGCTGGTTTAACTACTCCCCGAACTTCTCCGGATACTTCCCTCGAAGCCTTGGCAGAGATGGGGTTTCCCCCATCTTTCACGATGGAAGTCGCTTCTAGCGGCACACTTGCAGCGGGACCTCCTGACACAGCTTGGGAGCTGGGCACTTCGGTCCGCTCTTCTAGCTGTTCTCCGACTGCAAAAGAGGTTCCGGGTCGAGGAGGGGCAGTGAATGAAGGCGAACTGAGCGAGACGCCTTCTATGCTGTAGTCCGACGAGGAAACATCGAGACTGACCGTCGTGGGCGTCTGCAACTCCAGTCTCCGAATTCCGCAATTCTCAAGCGTCTGCTGACGGGGAGTGCAATTAACGGGACCAGAGGAGGTTGGTTTCGCCGCTTTCCCCTTTCTTTTCCCCATGATGTTTTCGGGTAGAAAGTTCACTTCACCGCAAGCTTTAGCAGAAATCGGGAGCTCAGAGATCCACTTCCTCTCTGACCACCATCTTGTTCCCTTCTCTGACCACGCTAGATTTTAAGGATAAATTGCATATCACTAACAGAAGCTCCGCAAGCTCATTTTTCAGTTCTATCAGTACTCTAGGATGTATACCATCCGGTCCAGGAGATTTGCTACTCTTCAATTTGCTGAACTGCCCCATTACATCCTCCAGGTTTACTGTGAATTCAGTAAGTTCCTCTGACTCGTCTGCTTGAAATACCATCCCACCCAAATCTTTCTCGGTGAAGACCGAAGCAAAGAATTCATTCAATCTCTCCGCTACGTCTTTGTCATCCTTGATCACCCCTTTTACCCCTCGGTCGTCCAGCGGCCCAACCGATTCTCTTGCCGGCTTCCTGCTTTTAATATACCCAAAAAAATTTTTGCTATGTTTTTTTGCCTCTAATGCTATCTTTTTTTCGTAATCCCTCTTGGCCTTATCTGTGCCTTGCATTTGCTTTGACACTCGTTATGTTGCTTCTTGTTATTTTCAGATGGTTCCTTCTTTCATTTTCTGAAGGCGTTTCTTTTAGCCCTAATAGCTTCCTTCACCTCACTTTTCAACCACGCCGGCTGTCTTTTGGACTTCTGTCTTTCTTTTGTAATTCATGGAATATGTTTGGCCTGGGCCTCTAGGATGGTACTTTTGAACAGCATCCACGCCTGTTGTACAGTTTTTACCATCTCAGTTGCCCCTCTAAGTTTTTTTTTACCATTCTTCTCATTCTATCATAGTCTCCTTTTTTAAAGTTAAACACTAACGTATTTGACTTCCTATCCAGCTTATAATCGAAAGAGAAAAACGCCTATATTTCGACCCAAATATGGAGATGGGCGTTTTTCTCGCAAAGGCACCCAAATCGGTATAATCGAAAGCGATTTTGGGCGTTTCCAACTGCACTCCATCGCGGAAATGAATAAAGTTGATGGGGGCGTGTCGGAGGCGTGGTGGAGGCGGAACTGGGGCGTGATTATCAGCCAAGGAGAGATGGGTGTCTTTAGCTGATAATCGAAAAAAAGGCGTTTTTACCGTGATTTTGGGTCACTTTTTTTTTACCCTTTTTTTTCACGAACAAGTCCCAAAAAAGTGCTCCAACTGCCCAGATGACCGCTGGAGGGAATCGGGGATCACCTCCCCGGACTCCCCCAGTGGTCACTAACCCCCTCCCACCAAAAAACCCCACTTTAAAAACTTTTTTCCAGCCTCTATGCCAGCCTCAAATGCCGTACCCACCTCCATGACAGCAGAATGTGTTTGATCCTGTCACAGCCTTTTCCTGGGTCAGATGTGGCTCTCGGGTGCAGTACAGGGTCACATCAGCATTGCATTGTGGTAGGGTATTGGGCTCCGTGATTTCATTAGCTTGTGTTACAGTCTCACGATGTTGGTAGTTGGTAGGCTCTTCTCCCATGGTACTTTTCCCCCTGCCTACTGGGTCAGAGTATGCCCTGTTGTGTTTCCTGTTGTAGTCCATGCGGTAGTGGCCATTTTTGTAAGCCAGTTTTAGTTCCCTTTCCTGTGTTAGCCACGTTACAGAACTTAGTTCTTACCTTGAATGTGGCTGAAAGAGGGCATTGTACAGCATTCTGCCAGCTCTGACCTACTGCTCATCTCAGTACCAGAGAGACTTGTTGCCAGTGGGGCACAACCTCTGATCTGCAGTTAACTGTGAGTAAAGGCGGTTATTCCAATAAAGGACGTTTTCGGAGAGATTAGTCTTCAGGTGTCAACTGGTGTGCCAATGTTATACAGCAGCAACAAGTCCTAGAGGCCTGCGTGTATGCAGGTCCCTGGAGCACTTTTAGTGGGTACCGCAGTGCACTTCAGCCAGGTGGCCTCAGGCCCACCCCCCCACCCCACCTGTAACACTTGTGCTGGTAAATGGGAGGCCTCCAAAACCCACTGTACCCACATGTAGGTGCCCCCTTCACCCCTAAGAGCTATGGTAGTGTTGTACATTTGTGGGTAGTGGGTTTTGGGGGACGGGGGTTGGGAGCTCAGCACCCGTGGTAAGGGAGCTATGCATGTGGGAGCTTTTTCTGAAGTCCACCGCACTGACCTAGGGTGCCCAGTTGGTGTCCTGGCATATCAGGGGGGGGCCAGTGTACTACCAATTCTGGCCCCTCCCACGACCAAATGGCTCGGATTAGGACGTTTTTGAGCTGGGCGTTTTTAGTTTCCATTATCGCTAAAAAAAACAAACGCCCAGCTCAAAAACGTCCATTTTTTCGAAAATACGGTTCGGCCCGCCCCTTCACAGACCCATTCTTGGAGATAAACGCCCATGGAAATAGGTGTTTCCATTCGATTATTCCCCTCCACGTATAGTTACTTCAAGGTTGATATCAAAACTGATCATATTATGATCACTGTTATCAAGTGGCCCCAGTACCATAACGTCCCTCAATAGATCATGCGCTCCACTAAGGACCAAGTCTAGAATTCTTCCTTCTCTCGTCGGCTCCTGCACCAGCTGCTCCATAAAGCTGTCCTTGATTTCATCAAGGAATTGTACCTCTCTAGCGTGTCCCAATGTTACATTTACCCAGTCTATATTTGAGTAATTGAAGTAACCCATTATTATCGCATTGCCCATTTTGTTTGCGTCTCTGATTTCTTTTATCATTTCTGCGTCTACCTGCTCATTCTGGCGAGGCGGACGGTAGTACACTCCTATCACCGTCCTTTTCCCTTTTATACATGGAATTTCAACCCACAATGATTCAAAGGTGTGATTTGTGTCCTACTAAATTTGTAATCTATCTGAATCAAGGCTCTCGATAATATACAATGCAACCCCTCCACCAGTCCGGCCCAGCCTATCACTATGATATACTTTGTACCCCAGTATGACAGTGTCCCACTGGTAATTCTCCTTCCACCAGGTCTCAGTAATGCCTATTAGTGCAATATATTCCAACTCTCCCATCTTATTTCTTAGACTCCTAGCATTTGCATATAGACATTTCAGAGTATGTTTGTTGTTCCTATTTGCATGATGCTTAGTGCTTGACACTATTGATTTGCCATCTTTTGTCTGATCTTTAGTTGTGTTTAAGGGCACCTGGCCTACCATGGTCTCTTGTGTAACCTCACTATCCAGAAACCCTATCTTCCCTGTTTGTGAGGTATCCTTGCAAGATACCTTATCCCGAACCATGCGCTGTTGTGCAACTGTTGGCCTTTCCCCCATATCAAATTTAAAAGCTGCTCTCTCTCTTTTTTGAATGCCGACACCAGCAGCCTGGTCCCACCCTGGTTAAGATGGAGTCCATTGTTTCGGAATAGGCTCCCTCTTCCCCAGAATGTTGCCCAGTTCCTAACAAATCTAAAACCCTCCTCCCTGCACCATTGTCTCATCCACGCATTGAGACTCCGGAGCTCTGCCTGCCTCTTGGGGCCTGTGCGTGGAACGGTAGTATTTCAGAAAATGCCACCCTAGAGGATCTGGATTTGAGCTTTCTTCCTAAAAGCCTAAATATGGCTTCCAGAACCTCTCTCCCACATTTTCCTACGTCATTGGTACCTATATGTACCAAGACAGCTGGCTCCTCCCCAGCACTATCTAAAATCCTGTCTAGGTGCCGCGTGAGGTCCGCCACCTTCGCACCAGGTAGGCAAGTCACCAGGCAATCCTCCCATCCACCAGCCACCCAGCTATCTACATTCATAATGATTGAATCACCAAGTATGACAGCTGTTCTAACCTTTTCCTCCCGGTCAGCCATTGAAGATATATCCTCGGCGCGAGAGGATGGTATATCTTCTGGTGGGTAGGTCCTGGCTACAGGAGAACTTCCTACTTCACCTTCTTGGAGACTTCTCTCCTCCAAGAATGTAAACACGTGTATTAGCTTCAGTGTGCAGTCCATGCCCATTCTCCACCCATAACCCACCCAGTTCCCACCCCCTAACACAAGCAGTTAACACGCAAATTAGCACTTGCTGTCTTTGCACTGCAGTAACAGTTACTATGTTTGTGTAGTAACAGCACACATTACTAGGTTGGCATATTAACTATTTAACGCTCTATAATTTGAGGATTCTTTAATTTCCAAAGTACTGTCTGTCGGCAAGTAAGTTATTGCATGGTACATGGAAGAGAAGTCAGGTGATGGCAATTTCCCCTTTACATTCTGTATATGGAGATATCTCATTTTCCCTGTACAGAGATCTTTTGCAAATTTGATCTTGATGTGTTTATTTTTAAATGATTCCTACTAATGACTCGGGGAGGGGGGGGGTGGTTAGAGGTCTATTGTGATTACTACACCAGTAGTATTTGATGAGCTTTCTTGAAGCTCATGAGTCCTTGGAAACAGTCTGCAAATGATTATTAATAATTTTCTGTTGTGCAAGTCAACCTATTTGGTCTGATTGCTCCTGGTTTTGTAAGATAAGAACCTGATGAAAACAGCATAAAACAGTATTAAAGGACAAAACAGCAGCATGGGAAGGCTTACAGCTGACTTTTTCCATAATAGGAAGTCAATGAGCTATCTTTAAAGAAGTTAATGAGAAAATGCCATGTTTTGTTAGCAGACATAATTTTGTTTTCACCTTGAAGTAGGAAAGAATTTGAAGTAACCTAGGAACACAATTGTAAGGCTGAGGAGCAAGTTATGTATATATTAATAAGGCAAAATAGCAGTTTAAATGTAATTTTCTGAGGCAGGAAGGCAAGGATTTGTGTGATATAGCAGCTAGTTTAGAGTTCTTGAAGTATTTGACTTCTGACATACAAAAGTTTTATTGTCTGTGCTGACGGTTTGTGTATGTGGAAAGTGCAGATAAGAAAAGAGGTGACAGCTCTATATTACAGTATTGTTTGGGTTTGTCAATACACCATACCTGACACTATCAACACCCTGTATATCTGCCAGAACTGGAATGCATCCTTTTTTAAAGGCTCTTAAAGGTTACTTGACTTATTATTTTAACAGAATACAATAAATACAATTTTTAGATAGCTTATGAATTTTTTGCAATCTGTTCAGTCGTTCTCCTGTATAGTAATAATTTTTCTTTTGTTTTATGCTTTACTTTCCCTAGTGACTTTTTGAGTGCTTACGAAAGGTGCCAGAATTAGAGCACTGGAAACCAAAATTCTATTTTTATCCCTAGAACAGGCATTGGAAATAAAGATTTCTTCCTGTCAGTCTCCTATGGGAATGGGAATAATTCAGTCTCTACTGTATACCTGTACCATCCTTTGTCTCTCCCCCAAAGCTATCAACAGTGCTGTCCAGCTTAGTGTTTTTTTTCTGCAGTAGACACTTGTCCCCTGTGAACTACACTAAGGGGTTTATTTACTTAATGAGTGCAAAGCCTTTGTGTTAAATGTAGGGGGTGTAGTAAGCATCTTACATAATGGATCCCATGCTATATGCATTGGTAGACTGTGCAAGTGCACCCACGCTATCTGGCGATGCTTGTAATATAGGTCAGTGACCCCTCCCCCCCAAATAAAGCCCTGCCTTATCTGTTCCCCCCTCATCTGTATCCCATTGATCCAATCCCTGCATCAGTGCCCTTCCCCTCAAGGGAAGCCGCCCATGTGTCCAGAGCCTCCAACCTGCAAGGAGTACAACTCCACCCCCTAGGACTTACCAGATGGTATCTCTGGTAGTCTAGAGTAAGGGGCAGGAGCTGTCCCCCTCTTATCTTGCTCTATTGCCTCTCAGGTTTAAAATGCCTTTTCTGAACCCTAGCGTACTAGTACCAAATAAGAATAATTGCTCTAAATCAATGAGGATGCTGATGGGAGGGTTAGATGGAGCAGGGGGAATGCTGATGGGGGGGAATCAGATCAGGAGGTAGGATACAAAACCAACATCAAAATTTGAAAATAATGGAGTTAATTGGGTTGGATCTGTATTACCTAAGGGGCCCTTTTAACCAAGCCCTAATGCGGGTTTAGAACACTGAAAAAGTATTACTGCAGTATGTGCTAAAGTGTCTTGCAGTGGTTTTCCTGTTTGTGCACACTAATTGAGCACTATTTATTTTCTTTTGGCGAGGGTTTGAAAGTAGTGTATCATGGGCGGAGAGTAGGTGGGGAATGGGCATGGAAGTGTTATTCAGCTAGTGCGCTCATATTGCCACATGCTAACTGGTTAAAGTGGGATCAATATGGAAGTACTTAGCAGCTCCTAAATATGAGGCAGTAAGTGCTCCCATGTTAATTATTTTCAGTTGTCTTCCGCTAGTGCTAACATTAGCACACTGCCTGAAAATAAAATAAATTTAAAAGGCTGAATTTTTGTCCTTCCTAGAAATAGACTAAGCCCATTTACTAGAACACCTTAGTAAAAGGGACCCTAAATTCCTTGTAACATGCTCTGATTTAAATGATAACCTAGACACTGCAGGTAATAATGGCACTCTAAATATAACACAAGGTGATCAATCCATGAAAATGTAAATTTTTAAAAATTCATCAGCTCTGAATCCAAATTTTTTTCCATGAGAATCAAATCTAGGGTATGACTACTGTTGAGGGAGTGGGTAGTACATGGCCGGGTTCCCATAGGAAGCAAGACCTACCTTTTACCTGCTGCGGCAAAAGGGGGCCTGTGTTGGTGTCAGCGTGTGTTTTTTTATATGCACTGAGATCCCCTTTTACTGCAGCAGATAAAAGGTAGGTCTTACTTTTCTGCAGGAAATGGCCGTGTGGCAAGTAAAGCACTTGCCAAGTGGCCATTTTGGGGGGAGCCCTTATCCACAAACTTTGCTCAGCTATTGTTAAAAATGTGGCTAAACAATTCACCAGGGAGATGTAGTTCAAAGCAGATTTATTCAAGCACCAAAACAAGATATTAACCCCTGAAGCAGATGGCTACATCCACCAAAACATGGCCCATATCGGGTCTTCTCATTTTGGTGCTTGAATAAATCTGCTTTGAACTACATCTCCCTGGTTTGTTGGTCATTGTGTCATCCTCTACTCCTGCTTTGGCTTCTTTGGATCTTTGTTGAGGGTGTCTTCCTGCTTCTGCTGTGGACAACAGTGTGGCTACCCAACCCTTCTAATAGGGATAGATACAGAAAAGACATTCGATAAAGTATCCTGGCCCTATATATTTAAGATCATCTCTCAGTTTGGCTTTGTTGGACTTTTCTGCAAGCTATAAAACCAGTTTGGGGTAGAAACAAAGTACAATTACTTTATCACAGTACTTGTTACAAGTTTCAGTACTTTCACAAGTAACAAGTTACATTTGTTTTGCCTTACTGTTTACTTGTAACTCGTTACTTTGAAGCTGTACTTTTGTACTTTTTTTTTCAAAGTATTTTTTTGGGAAAGTCATTTTTAAACAGCTGGCCTCAGGCTGGATATGGCACTGCAGTTCCTGTAGCTCTATACACCAGTAGAGCCTCTTCCTGATTTGCTTCTTTTTTCTTGACTCCTCCCCCTTGGCAGGTCTTTCCTAGTGATGTCAGATACCTTGATCCTTTTTGGCAGCCTTCTCCTTCATCACGAAAAGCTTATCAGATTAAACTCAAAGAAGCAAAGAGGGAAATACGGCTAGCGAAAGCACAAGCAGAAGAAAAAATGGCTAAAGATGTAAAGAGAGGTGAGAAGACCCTTTTCAGATATATTGGAGAAAGGAGAAAAAATATGAATGGAATTGCAAGACCAAAAGATAATGAGAATGGCTATGTGGAGAGTGATGAGGATAAAGCGAACGTGCTAAACAATTACTTCTCTTCAGTGTTCACAGAGGAAGATCCTGGAGAAGGACTATGGTCAGCTGCCAAGGGAATATCTGGGAATGGAGTGGATACTATACTGTTTACGGAAGAAAGAGTTTATAAACAGCTTGAGAATCTGAAGGTGGGCAAAGCTATGGGGCCAGATGGGATACATTCCAGGATACTGAGGAAGCTCAGAGAGGTCCTGGTGGGACCTCTTAAAGATTTATTTAATAGATCTTTAGAGGTGGGAGAGGTTCTGCAAGATTGGAGATGAGCAGATGTGGTCCCTCTTCACAAAAGTGGAGACAGAGAAGACGTGAGAAACTACAGATCAGTAAGTCTCACATCGGTGATAGGAAAAATAATGGAGTCTGTGCTGAAAGAAAGGATAGTTAACTTTCTAGAAGCCAATGGGTTACAGGACCCGAGGCAACATTGCTTTACCAAAGGAAAATCCTGCTAAATGAATCTTATTGACTTCTTTGACTGGGTGACCAAAGAAGTGGATGAAGGACGTGCGCTAGATGTAATCTACTTGTATTTCAGCAAAGCCTTTGATACGGTCATCCACAGAAAACTAGTGAATAAGCTGAAAGGGCTAAACTTAGGACCAAAAATGGTGAACTGGATAGGAAACTGGTTGACCGACAGGTGGCAGAGGGTGGTGGTAAATGGAATCCGCTCGAAGGAAAGGAAGGTGAGCAATGGAGTTCCTCAGGGGTTGGTGCTGGGGCCGATTCCGTTTAATATATTTGTGGGAGATATTGCTGAAGGGTTGGAAGAAAAGGTTTGCCTTTTTGCGGATGACATGAAGATAGCCAATAGAGTGGATTCCCTGGATGGAGTAGAAACAATGAAAAGGGATCTCCAAATGTTAGAAGAATGGTTGAGGGTCTGGCAGTTAAAATTTAATAGCTCAACTCCTCTGGGGTATATATCAACATTCAGTTTTCATATTATTTGAAATAATCTTGCTTTCAAAAAACCATAAAAAACTGAAAACCTAAAAATTACCGATAGCGCAGAGTACAAAACTTTTTTTTAAAATATTTTTTATATAACATGCTGATGGTGATCAGTGACTGGGTAGCTTTTGGTGGGCTGACTGGCAGTCCTAAAATATTTCATACCCGACCTGACATCATAGCACCAGCGCCTCCCTCCTACCTATAATGTTAAACTATTGCTAGTATCAACAATTCTTATACATTGGCAGCCTCTATACAAGTAGAAGTCCCAAAAAGCATGCGAATATATAAACTTCCACCTAGGATGGGTTACTTATCTTGGTGCCGTGAGGGGGTAATAGTTGGTTGAACCTAGTCCAGCTATGGCCCCAGTCCAGTCAATGATGTGCAGTCAAATGTGATTTTCAAAGAATGTTCCCTGTGTACATTGCCTTTTTAGTTCCCTATATGTGGGCATGTTTTGCGGGAAGCGTCATCAGGGGAATGTAATTCTAAAACAAACAGAGTTTAAATCATAAATTGAACTGGCGTCATTATTTTGAAACTAAATCCATATATCAAACACCATATAAACCATCTTGAAGATAAATCATGAAAAAATCTACAAATTATCAAAAAAATGTTTGTAGGCTACCTTGTAGCGAGTAGAGAATCCACAAACGTGGAGAACTCAACGAAATCCCACGGATAGTCACAATACAACAAAACAGTGGGTAAAAAACCAGGAGTTCCAGAGTGAAGATGAACCCACTGTACCTTGTAGCGAGAACAGCTCAGCTTCCACTCTCGTCCGACCGAGACGCTGGTACATGCGCAGTAGCTAGACTCCTGGCCTCTCCCCTTCCTTTTAAACATTAGAGAGGTGTGTCATCGCCCTCCAATTGGATTTTGCCTCCATCATTTATGATGATGCCCTTTTGATCTATCGCGTATAATATATATACTCGTTTAAAGCAGCCAATTCTAGTGAGGTACCTCACTAGAATTGGCTGCTTTAAACGAGTATATATATTATACGAGATAGATCAAAAGGGCATCATCGCTAATGACGGAGACAAAATTCGAGTAATATATAAGGCAATTTACTTAGACTGTCTGAATATTCCTGCTCATATATTGTGAAGACACACTCTGACCCCAGAGGCAGGCACTTGTGCGCCAAAAGACAGCCCGTGTCGGGTCTTTTTCACAATAAAGGATAGCCATTGTCTCTTTCTTGAAGGCCCAGTGTTACTTTTTCTTGTTTATGTTGTATGCTGTATTACCCTCTCTTTTGTGATTGCATAAGACTTTATTATGGCCATTCTTCCAAATCATACAGTTTTGAGTAGAAAAACTGTTGAGCAATGGATTGATGGACATTTTCAAGATCTGTACTGGGTCCGATGTTATTTAACATATTTATAAATAACTTGGAAATTGAAATGACAAGTGAGGTGATTAAATTTGCAGATGACACAAAACTATTCAAAGTTGTTAAAACACACATGAACTGTGAAAAATTGCAGGAAGAACTTAGGAAATTGGAAGACTGAGCATCCAAATGGCAGATGAAATTTAATGTGGATAAATAAAAAAATGATACACACTGGAAAGAATAATTCAAATTTTAGTTACCTGATGCTAGGGTCCACCTTGGGGAGTCAGCACCCAAGAAAAAGATCTAGGTGTCATTGTAGACAATAGACTGAAATCTTATGGCCAGTGGGTGGCAGCAGCTAAAAAAAGCAAACTGGAATTATTAGAAAACGGACGGTAAATGAGACCAAATATAATATAATGCCTCTGTATTGCTCCATGGTGTGACCTCACCTTGAAAATCATGCTTAATTCTGGTCACTGTATCTCAAAAAAAAAGATGTAGCAGAATTAGAGAAGGTTCAAAGAAGAATGACCAAAATGATAAAGGGGATGGAACTCCTCTCTTATGAGGAAAGGCTGAAGAGGTTAGGGCTCCAGCTTGGAAAACGGATGGATATTTGAGATATGATTGAGGTCTATAAAATCCTGAGAGGTGTAGAACAGGTAAAAGTGGATCAATTGTTTAGTCTTTCAAAAAGTACAAAGACCAGAGGACACTCAATAAAGTTACATGGAAATACTTTTTAAAACAAATAGGAGGAAATATTTTTTCACTCATCGAAGAGTTAAGCTCTGGAACTCATTGCCAGAGGATGTGGTAACAGCAGTTAGCGCATCTGGGTTTTAAAAAGGCTTGGACAAGATCCTCGAGGAAAAGTCCATAAGATAGTCATTGGGGAGCCACTACTCGTCTTGAGATTGGTAACATGGAATGCTACTACTGTATGGGTTTCTGCCAGAACCTTGTGACCTGGCTTGGCCGCTGTTGGAAACAGGATACTGGGCAAGATGGACCATTAGTCTGACCCAGTATGGCTATTCATATGTTCTTATGTTATGAAGAAGAACTTGATTCAGAAACTGGAAAATCAACAGTTTGTTGCTACTACAGTGGATTGTTGGTCCATTCATCACAGATCTTTCCTTGGAGTGATAGTTCACTAGATAGATCAGATGACAATGTAAAGATTATTTATTCATGACATTTATACCCCACATTAACTGGAAATAGACTCAAGTTCAATGTGACTCACAAACAAACAATAAAGTGAATAAAACATAATAATGTACAGAATATAACACAAATTACAATAAGTTCAACATTAGCGGCTTTGGCAGTCATCGCATAAAGGATCCCACACATATGATGTTATTGCAGCTGAATTCCACCTACAGGATAAAATCATCAAAACAACTACTGACAGTGGCTCCAATTTCTTCAAAGCTTTTCAATTTCCAAATCTCTACAAGTATTTGAGAACAACAACACACTTCAGACTCGTCAGGCATTAATAAGAGGATTACTAAGTGGCATACAGAAGCACTGTGAAGAGCGGTTAATGAATGAGGAAGTTATAGCAGCTGCAATGTTACATCCAAAGTTCAAGACTGCATGGATCAAGAACCCTAGGCAGAAATTGTTAGGAGCATATTTGCTGTTGAAAAAAACCCCAGCCAAGTGTGCAGTCACAGTTAGTGCTATTGAAAATGCCACACCTGCTCAAACTCAGTTGGATGTGGATGTTTATTTCTTCATTTTCAACACTGCAGACACCAGCACCACAAGTGGTGAAGCTCTTCTGTCTGCCTACAAGAACAGTGTAAATTCTGTAGCTGACCCTGTTGGATATCCTGTCCTCAAAGACATCTTTTCTGAACTAAACACTGCTTTACCAACTAGTGCTGCATGTGAGCATTTGTTTAGTGTTGCTGGACAGTTGGTTAGTCCAAACACAGGTAAAATGGCCGATGACCATTTTGAACATCAGCTACTGGTGGGCCTTAACTCGACATTTGATTAAAAAAAATCAGATAAGAAGGATTGAAATACTTATCTGTTCAACTCGATAAGATTACTTTTTACTTTGTAATAAAATAATAGTTTTAAGAGGCTATACTTTATTACTTCTACTTGAGTATTTTTTTAGATAAGACTTTCTACTTTTACTTTACTGCTTTTGAAGCCAGTAATTTTACTTTTTAAAACATAACAACCCCATCCCTTGATATGAAACTATTCAAAGTTGTGAAATCATATGTACACCATATGAAATTGCAGGAGGACCTTGGGAAGCTTGAAGATTGGGCATCCATATGGCAGAAGAAATTAATACAAACAAGTCCAAATAATAACGCAAGTTATAGCTACATGATCCTAGGTTTCGCATTAGGAGTTACCACCAATGCAAAGGATTTAGGTATCATCATGGACAATACGTGTGAAATCGGAGCCAAATAAACAAGCAGAATGCTGGGAATTATTAGGAAAGGAATAGAGAATAAATCAAACATATCATAATGCCTCTGTATTGTTCAATAGTGAAACCACACCTGGCATAACTGGTATCGGTGTCCCTAAAATGTAGGCACTGATGCTTATACCAGACATAGAGCTGGTATAAGTGAAGACACCTAAATATGGAATGAAAACATGTAACTTAAAGTATTCTGTACATTAGGTGCATAAGTAGAAGTCCAGCCTATGTCCTGCTCATGCTTTACCCATGTGTACACCCTCCTTGTAAATATGTGCTATGCAAGATAGTCATATATGTACAGAATACTGCTTAGGTGGCATACTGGTATATGAAGAGAAGTGCTGGAGCAATCAACACATAACGGAGGTTTTTTTCGGCAGAGACATTGGATAAAATACCTATATCCGGTATTACGTAACACCAATATATCACAGATAATAGAATATACAAAATCAGCTGTACACTATAAGACTCCTGAGGAAGGCACTTTTTAGCATTGAAACACAGCTGTGTCGAGTCGAGTTTTTCACTGTGTAACTTGGAATAAAGGTTTGATTTACAATATACGTCTTCCCCGGTTTCTTGGAGGAGCCTTCCGTTCCTACTCTCTGCTGTGTGTGTATGCCCTTGTGGTAACCATCTGCCCTGTGTGGTAAATGCAAGGCAGATGCTGGGCATGCCACCTGCATTTACCACACAGTTTATGAATTTACCACATGTTAATTTCTGCCTGGGACCAGTGCTATCCAACATATTTATAAATGATCTGGAAATTGGAATGACAAGTGAGGTGATTAAATTTGGAGAATGACACAAAACTATTCAAGGTTGTTAAAACACACGTGGACTGTGAAAAATTGCAGGGAGACCTTAGGATATTGGAAGACTGGGCAACCAAATGGCAGATGAATTTTAATGTGAACAAATGCAAAGTGATGCACATTGGGAAGAATAACCCAAATCATAGCCACCTGATGCTTGGGTCTACCTTAGGGGTCAGCACCCAATAAAAGGGTCTATGTGTCGTTGTAGATAATACACTGACATCTTCTGCCCATTGTGCGGTGGCGGCCAAGAAAGCAAACAGGATGCTAGAAATTATTAGGAAAGGGATGGTAAATAAGACTGAGAATACTATAATGCCTCTGTATTGCTCCTTGGTGCAACCTCATCTTCAGTATTGCGTTCAGTTCTTGTTGCTGTATTTAAAAAAAGATAGCGGAATTAGAAAAGGTTTGAAGAAGAGCAACCAAAATGATAAAAGGGATGGAACTCCTCTCATTTGAGGAAAAGCTAAAGAGGTTAGGGCTCTTCAGCTTGTAAAAGCAATGGCTGAGGGGAGATATGATTTAGGTCTAAAAAGTCCTGAGTGATGTAGAACAAGTAGAAGTGAATCAATTTTTTACTCTTTCAAAAAAGTACAAAGACTAGGGGATATTCAATGAAGTTACATGGAAATACTTTTGAAACAAATAGGAGGAAATATTTTTCATTCACCCCCCCCCCCCCACTCCCCCCCCCCCCTGTTTACAAAGCCACACGAGCGGCTGCCGCATGGCAGTGTCAACTTTGAATGGCATTTCACTTTGAATGGACTGTGTCGACATTACCACACTGACAGCTGCTAGTGCGGCTTTGTAAACAGGGGGGGACAATGAATAGGTCATTGTTAAGCTCTGGAACTCATTGCCAAAGGATGTGGTAACAGCAGTTAGCGTATCTGGGTTTAGAAAAGGTTTGGACAAGTTCCTGGAGGAAACGTCCATAGCCTGCTATTGAGACAGACATAGTGAAGCCGTTGCTTGCCCTTAGATTGGTAGCCTGGAATGTTGCTACTATTTGGGTTTCTGCCAGGTACTTGTGACCTGAATTGGCAACTGTTGGAAACAGGTTACTGGGCTAGATGGACCATTGATCTGACCCAGTATGGCTATTCTTATGTTCTTATGTACCCTCCCCCAATGCAAATTAAGTGGGTATTTACACAATATCCTAATTCTAGGTGCTCTGCTATAGAATTGCTCTCTGACCCCGTCTTTCTATAACTTTGTCATTTAAATGAAAGTGCCATTTGTGCATTAAAATTTGGTGATTTTCACTGACCAACGGCTTTCTACAGGAGCTTCTCAAATTACTTTGGCGGTTTTCACTGACTGAGAGCATTCTACAGGAGTTTCTCAAATTTCTTTGTTGGGGAGTTGAGCCCCACCTGCGTATCTTGATACTAAACTTTGACCCCTGAGGCAGGCGTTGTTGACGCCGAAACACAGCCCGTGTTGGGTCTGATCTTAATAAAGGACTCCTGTTGTCTCAGTCTTGAAGGCCCAGTTGTGCTTTTTTCCTTTGTATGCTTTTTGTGTCTACTATATTACCCTCTCTAGTTGCTTTGTGCATTAAAATTATAGAATACTGGCATTTACGCAGGTAAATGTACACTGTACAGTTGTAAATGCTATGTGTGTGCTCTAATTTAGGTAAATAGTTCCCTTACCACATAAATGGGGGATCATATACATGGACAGAGCATAGATAGGGCTCCCCGGCGTCACTTTTACAGTATTCTATGGTATTTTTTCGTGTGTGTAACTTACAGTATTCTATGTAACTTACAGTATTCTATGTTACACACACGAAAAAATACCACATTTAGGTGCATACATTTACATCTGCTAATAACATGGCACATACTGAGCACGTCCTGAGCCGGTACGTCAAGCTCCATCTCTGGCCGTCTTCAAATCTAAGCTAAAAGCCCACCTTTGTGATGCTGCTTTTAATTCCTAACCCTTAGTCACTTGTTCAGAACCCTTATTTTATCATCCTCACTTTAATATTCCATTATCTCTTATTTGTCCTGTTTGTCTGTCCTAATTAGATTGTAAGCTCTGTCGAGCAGGGACTGTCTCTTCATGTTCAAGTGTACAGCACTGCGTACGTCTAGTAGCGCTATAGAAATTATAAGTAGTAGTAGTAGTAGTAAGTGGGTGAACATAATTGCAAGCACATAGATTCCAATTTACGCAATTATTCTGTAATGGAATCTGGACAGCCAGATGCTCTTATACAATTAGCGCTCAGTGTGGTGCATTTAGGCACCTAACTTTGATGTCCACTTATAAAATTGCCACCTAATTACTTAGCATACTTTAGTAAAAGGTCTACCTAGTATTTTCTCATATCCTTACATAGTGGGGTTTACAATAATATGCCACGGTTGGCATTTAAAAGAAAAACATAATATGACTGTAATGCCTATCTATCACTTCAAATCATTCAGATCATCCAGTAAATGATCTTGGTGACCAAGTGGCCTTTATAGCAAATAGTCTCACAGCAGGTTTCAATTTAGTTCATTTTAGGGCAATAGCAAATTAATAGCTATGCTTTTTATATCCCAATATAGTTGCTATCTATTATATCTCATTATTGCTGTATCTATTATAAAGAATAACCTCTGCTGTCATGCACTGTATTACAAGACTATAAAAGACAACCATATTATGTAGAAATTAGGAGTGCAAGGAAAACATTTTTAGGTCATTTTGGGGGCTTTTTGGCTAATTTCTTAATACTTTTTCCATTCATTCAATATATTAATGCATGTAAAATCTAGTTAACACACATAAAAATATTCAACTTTATGCATGTTAATGCAGAGATTTTATACATGTAAAAATGATTTCGGGCTCTGTTTACTAAGGTACATTAGCATTTTTAGCACGCGCTAAAAATGAGTGCACGCTAAAGCTAGAGTCACGTGTGATACCTTACCACTAATATATATATTAGAATATATTGCACTAAATGAAAACTTAGATATAATAGGCATCTCTGAGACCTGGTGGAAGGAGGATAACCAGTGGGACACTGTCATACCGGAGTACAAATTATATTGTAGTGATAGGGTGGATCGAATTGGTGGAGGGGTCGCATCGCATATTAACGAGAGCCTTGAATCAAATAGATTGAAAATTCTGCAGGAAAACAAAACACTTCTTGGAATCGCTATGGATTGAAATTCCATGTGTAAAGGGGGAAAAGATAGTGATAGGAGTGTACTACCATCTACCTGGCCAGGATGAAGAGATGGATGCAGAAATGTTAAAGGAAATTAGGGACGCAAACAAACTGGGCAACACAATAATGGGTGATTTCAATTACTCCGATATTGACTGGGTAAATGTAACATTGGGGCATGCTAGGGAGGTAAAATTCCTTGATGAAATCAAGGAGAGCTTTAGGGAGCAGCTGGTACAGGAGCCAACGAGAGAAGGAAAAATTCTAGACCTAGTCCTTAGTGGAGCGCATGATCTGGTGCGGGAGGTAATGGTGTGGGGCCACTTGATAACAGTGATCATAATATGATCATATTTGATATTAGCTTTGAAGTATACATAGGAAATCAAATACGTTAGCATTTAACTTTAAAAAAAAGGAGACTATGATAAAATGAGAAGAACGGTGAAAAAAAAAACTTAGAGGAGCGACTGCGAGGGTCAAAAATTTACATCAGGCATGGATGCTGTTCAAAAACACCATCCTGGAAGCCCAGGTCAAATATATTCCGCTTATTAAAAAAAGAGGACGGAAGACCAAATGACAGCCAGCGTGGCTAAAAAGTGTGGTGAAGGAAGCTCTTAGAGCTAAAAGAAAATCCTTCAGAAAATAGAAGAAGGAACCGACTGAAAATAATAAGAAACAGCATAAGGAATGTCAAGTCAAATGCAAAGCGCTGATAAGGAAGGCTAAGAGGGACTTCGAAAAAAAGATTGTGTTGGAGGCAAAAACACATTGTAAAAATTTTTTTAGGTATATTAAAAGCAGGAAGCCAGCAAAAGAATTGGTTGGACAACTAGATGACCGAGGAGTAAAAGGGGTGATCAGGGAAGACAAAGCCATAGCGGAGAGATTAAATGAATTCTTTGCTTCGGTCTTCATCGAGGAAGATTTGGGTGGGATACCGGTGCCAGAAATGGTATTCAAAGCTGACGAGTCGGAGAAACTTAATGAATTCTCTGTAAAACTGGAGGATGTAATCGGGCAGTTCTACAAACTGACGAGTAACAAATCTCCTGGACCGGATGGTATTCATCCCAGAGTACTGATAGAACTGAAAAATGAGCTTCCTGAGCTATTGTTAGTAATATGTAATTTATCCTTAAAATTGAGCGTGATACCAGAAGATTGGAGGGTGGCCAATGTAATGCCGATTTTTAAAAAAGGTTCCAGAGGAGATCTGGGAAATTATAGACCGGTGAGTCTGACATCGGTGCCGGGCAAAATGGTAGAGACTATTATTAAGAACAAAATTAGAGAGCATATTCAAAAGCATGGATTAATGAAACAAAGTCAACATGGATTTAGTGAAGGGAAATCTTGCCTCACCAATCTACTACATTTCTTTGAAGGGGTGAACAAACATGTGGATAAAGGGGAGCCGGTTGATATTGTGTATCTGGATTTTCAGAAGGCGTTTGACAAAGTACCTCATGAAAGACTCCAGAGGAAACTGGAGAGTCATGGGATAGGAGATAGTGTTCTATTGTGGATTAAAAACTGATTAAAAGATAGAAAACAGAGAGTAGGGTTAAATGGTCAGTATTCTCAATGGAGAAGGGTAGTTAGTGGGGCTCCCAGGGGTCTGTGCTGGGACCGCTGCTTTTTAACATATTTATAAATGACCTAGAGTTGGGAGTAACTAGTGAGGTAATTAAATTTGCTAATGATACAAAGTTATTCAAAGTTGTTAAATCGGGGGAGGATTGTGAAAAATTACAAGAGGACCTTACGAGACTGGGAGACTGGGCGTCTAAATGGCAGATGACGTTTAATGTGAGCAAGTGCAAAATGATGCATGTGGGAAAGAGGAACCCAAATTATAGCTACGTCATGCAAGGTTCCACATTAGGAGTCACGGACCAAGAAAGGGATCTAGATGTCGTTGTTGATGATACATTGAAACCTTCTGCTCAGTGTGCTGCTGTGACTAAGAAAGCAAATAGAATGCTAGGTATTATTAAGAAAGGAATGGAAAACAAAAATAGGGATGTTATAATGCCTTTGTAATCGCTCCATGGTGCAACCGCACCTCAAATATTGTGTTCAATTCTGGTCGCCGCATCTCAAAAAAGATATAGTGGAATTAGAAAAGGTGCAGAGAAGGGCAACAAAAATGATAAAGGGGATGGGACGACTTCCCTATGAGGAAAGGCTAAAGCGGCTAGGGCTCTTCAGCTTGGAGAGAAGGCGGCTGAGGGGAGATATGATAGAGGTCTATAAAATGAGTGGAGTTGAACGGGTAGATGTGAAGCGTCTGTTTACGCTTTCCAAAATACTAGGACTAGGGGGCATGCGATGAAGCTACAATGTAGTAAATTTAAAACGAATTGGAGAAAAAGTTTCTTCACTCAACGTGTAATTAAACTCTGGAATTCGTTGCCAGAGAATGTGGTAAAGGTGGGTAGCTTAGCGGAGTTTTAAAAAAGGTTTGGACGGCTTCCTAAAGGAAAAGTCCATAGACCATTATTAAATGAACTTGGGGAAAATCCACTATTTCTGGGATAAGCAGTATAAAATATTTTGTACTTTTTTGGGATCT
This sequence comes from Microcaecilia unicolor, assembly GCF_901765095.1. Lineage (NCBI taxonomy): Eukaryota > Metazoa > Chordata > Amphibia > Gymnophiona > Siphonopidae > Microcaecilia > Microcaecilia unicolor. The sequence continues at coordinate 92,854,877 of NC_044035.1, forward strand.
TGCCAGGTATTTGTGACCTGGATTGGCCACTGTTGGAAACAGGATGCTGGGCTTGATGGACCTTTGGTCTTTCCCAGTATGGCAATGCTTATGTACTTATGTAAGTGAATGGGTGGCAGTAAGGTCTCAGGCCCAAAATGGACATGTGCCAATTTTCATTTTGCCACACGTCCATTTCCAGCCAAAAAAGGTCTTTTTTACAGGTGCGCTGAAAAATGGACCTGCTCATGCCCAATACATGTGTCTACACCAGTGCAGGCCAATTTTCGATGCACTTTAGTAATAGGACCCTTCAATGAAGTTACATGGTAATACTTTTGTAATGAATAGAAGAAAATATTTTTTTTTCATTCAACGAATAGTTCAACTCTGAAACTCATTGCTAGAGGATGTGGTAACAGTGATTAACATATCTTGGTTTAAAAAAAAGTTTTGACAAATTCCTGGAGGAATAATCCATAGTCTGCTATTCAGATAGACTTGGGAAAGCTACTGCTTGTCCCTGGGATCAGTAGCATGGAATCTTGCTAATATTTGGGATTCTGTCCCAAATACTTATGACCTGGATTGGATCCTGATGGAAGAAGGATACTGGGCTAGATGGGCCATCGGTCTGACCCAGTATCGCTATTCTTATGTTCTTATGGTGTAAATACGGGTACCTAAATGCAGCAGGAACATGCATAATTTATAGTACTCTGTAAATTGCCTACATAAGTGAAAGACATATCTATTTTCCATCCATGATCCTTCCCATACGCCCCATTGCAAATACCCACTATATAAGTTAAATGGGTATTTACAAAATAGTGCTTAGGCAGAAAATTGCCATGTATATGCATAAGTGCACAGATATGTGCACATATGGCATTATTCTGTATATTTATGCAAGTACATGTAATTTCCTGGTTTTATAGAATTGCCTTTCATATGCAAACATGTCTAAAATAGATGGCTGATCCAACTGCATTTTCTAATACTTACACAAAGATGCAGGAGAAAAACAGAATAATATTTGAGTAAGCTAAAATTAAGGAATTAAAAATGACATATCAAAGATCATACACATAGTATTTGTGAAAGAAGAACCAGAACCTTAGAGTTCTGATTTGCTCTGTCCCTTGAATTAGACCTCACTGCCCTCAGTTACACTTGTTTCAGTCAGCTACATTCAAGAGGTTGTAGAAATACGACTGTGAAGTTAGAGAAACACGACCATGCTCATGTTGTTGGGCAGATCTCAAACACTGCTGTAGTCAAAATACTGCTGAAGTGAAAGGGGGTTTTGCAGCGCATTATAAATGAAGGGAAAACATTCAGTTATTTCAGCAAAGGTCATGCCTGCTGAAGAGGTGAAATGTATTTACTGCTTCAATGAACTGAGTAGAATTTACTGAGTTTGACAGAGTGAATGGGTTTTGAAAAATTTATGTTTGAAGAAACTGTTTTCCTTTACACTGCGCTTCATTTATTTCTGCTCTCACTGTAAAATTCAGTACCTTGGAAAGTTTGGCAGGATGAAATAGTTTTAGGGGATTCTTAGTTACACCAGGCTTCTACTGCCAAAGCTTTTCATGTCAAACTTGTTCTGCTATATATTCTCGATTACATCAGTTCATTAGACTACAGCAATATATCTTAATTCTCTCACTTGCCAGTGGTATACAGACACATGTTGCAAGCAGAGAATCACATTCACAAATACAGCTTTGCTGATATAAATAACACAAAACAATCAAAGGAAAGAGAAACAGAAGGGAAAAGAGACCTCAGCAAAATACATACAGAAACTTAATTGCTAATAATTATCATCATCAGACACTCAAAAAAGCCTTCCAAAATCTTTCTAGACTTTCTGAACAATATCTTTCAATTTGAAGTTCACACTGTGTCAAACAAATCTCTACTTTATTTCATCTTAGCTTCAACTCTGCATATCAGTAGACATTATAGCCAGCAATGTCTTTCAATTTAAAGTCTAAACAACATGTGACAGAACTCTACTTAACTACTCTTAACTCCAACGCAACAGGAACCCACATTTTGCTGATTGGCTGCATCTAGGTTTCATTCAGATTCTGCAATATTTCTATGGTTAAGAGGAAAAAAATCAAGTTCATCATTTCTACTGCCTCTCCTTTATATAAAAGTGCTGTTCATCTTACTCCTCAATTCTCATCTGATTTCGTCAGTACTGCACACTCTAATTCCCACAGCTTGTGGTACCAACAGTTTTTCAATAACTAGCCAATCAATTAACTCTATGGTGCTTATTTTCAAAACATATGGACATCTCAAAAGGCCAAAATGGATGTTGCTGTACTTAAAATGTCCAAGAGCCGATTTTGCAAAGGCAAAAAAGGGACATCCAACACTGGAGTACATCCAAATAGCAAGTGCCAGAAAATAACAGAAAACAAACTTATCACATTGAGGGGCATAATCGAACGGGGCGCCCAAGTTGTCATGAGGCGTCCTCGCAGGATGGCCCCATAAAGGGGCGGGGCAACCCATATTATCAAAACAAGATGGGCGTCCATCTATCGTTTCGATAATATGGTCGGGGACGCCCAAATCATGAAATTTAGGTTGACCTTAGAGATAGTCGTCCTTAGGTCGTTTTTGAGATGGTCATCCCTGGTTTTCGGCGATAATGGAAACCGAGGACGCCCATCTCAAAAATGACCAAATCCAAGCTATTTGATCGTGGGAGGAGCCAGCATTCATAGTGCACTGGTCCCCCTCACATGCCAGGACACCAACCGGGCACCCTAGGGGGCACTGCAGTGGACTTCACAAATTGCTCCCAAGTGCATAGCTCTCTTACCTTTTGTGCTGAGCCCAAAAAAGCCCACTCCCCACAAGCCCTAAGGGGTGAAGGGGGGCACCTACATGTGGGTACAGTGGGTTTTGGAGGGCTCAATGTTTACCACCACAAGTGTAACAGGTAGGGGGGTTTGGGCCTGGGTCCGCCTGCCTGAAGTACACTGCACCCACTAAAAACTGCTCCAGGGACCTGCATACTGTCATGCAGCTGGGTATGACATTTGAGGCTGGCATAAAGACTGGCAAAAATGTTTTTAAATTTTTTGGGGGGTGGGAGGAGGTTGGTGACCACTGGGGGAGTAAAGGGAGGTCATCCCCGATTCCCTCCGGTGGTCATCTGGTCAGTTTGTGCACCTTTTCGAGGCTTGGTCATGAAAAAAATGGACCAAATAAAGTCGGCCAAATGCTCGTCAGGGACGCCATTCTTTTTTTCCATTATCGGCCGAGGATGCCTATCTCTAAATCATGCCCCAGTCCCACCTTTGGTACGGTGCCGACACGCCCCCATGAAATTTTGGTAGTCCCCACAACGGAAAGTAGTTGAGGACACCAATTTGGGTGACCCTGAGAGAAGGACGCCCATCTCCCAATTTGTGTCGGAAGATGGGCGTCCTTCTCTTTCAAAAATTCACCTGTCTTCTAAAGGCAACTTCTATAGTCTGAGTGAGGGGGGGGGGAAGGATAGGACTCTCAGAGACTGCAGAGATATACCTCAACTTAATTTCTTTTTATTTTTTTAAGAGGAGTTAGAGCCAAACATTGCACCCACAAACTCAAGTGAAACCCAGGTATGAACTGGGTCTGGAGAAGAAGCCCAAGAGGGCACCCTCACCTCTGCTGAAACACAGCAGAAATACTGTTTCAGAAAAAAATAAACCAAAAAGGCACCTCCAAGGCAATGCGCAGAATAAAACTGGCTCAGAATAGAAAACCTCCATAAAAATAATTAGAACTCAACTGATTCTTTCAATTCTGCTACCTCATAAGCCCTCCTCTTTCTCTGTCATCTATCTGGTTTCTCCTCCTCCTTCCCTTGTTCCCCTTTCTCCCTCCCTTTTCCCACCTTTCCTTCCCTCCCTTATTCTTCCCCTTCATCAGCATTTTCAAAAATTTTATTTTATGTTATAAACTGCTTAGTCACCTATCAAGGATCAATTTTGCGGTATATCAAGGAGCTCATTTTCTAAAGAGAAAAATGTCTAAAAAGTGGCATAAGGCACCATTTGGTCATTTTTCTCACAAAAATGTCCAGATCAATATTTTTGAAACCTATGTTTTAGACATTTTTCTATACTGTTCATCTGTAGTGCATCCAAATTTCAAGGGGGTGTGTTGGGGGTATTTTAAGGGTAAGATTTGTGTTTTCCTAAGACATGGATGTTTTTCAGCCATAATGGAACAAAATAGGACTAAAACTAAAATGTTTTGAGATAGACCTGTTTTTAGAACGAATAAGGCACAAAAAGGTGCCCTAAATGACCATTGGAGGGAATCATGGATGACCCCCCTTACTCCTCCAGTGGTCACTGACCCCCCCCCCCTTCTCACCCCCAAAAATGTGATTAAAAACATTACTTACCAACCTCTATACCAGCCTCAGATGTTTTACTCAGGTCCATTACAGCAGCATACAGGTCCGTGGAGTAATCTAGTGGTGGGTGCAGTGCACTATAGATGGGTGGAGCCAGGCACATACCTCCCCCTACATGTTACGCTCGTGGTGAAAACTGTGAGCCCTCCAAAATTCACTAGAAACCCACTATACCCACATATAGGTGTCCCCTTCACCTATAAAGGCTATTGTAGTGGTGTATAGTTGGGGGAGTGGGTTTGGGGGGGCTCAGTAGACAAGAAAACGGAGCAACAATGAAATGTGTACCTGGGAATATTTATTTGAAGTCCATTGCAGTGCCCCCTAGGGTGCCTCAATGCATTCCTTGGATATCTGGGGATCAGTCTACTAAAAATGATGGTCCCTCCTACATCCAAATGGCTTAATTTTCTACATTTTTCACTTGGAAGGGGGGGGTTTCAAAATTGGTAAAAAAAAATATACAAAGCACAAAACCTTGTTCAAAACAGTATTTTCAGAAAAAAAAAGATAGCCATTTTCCTTTTTTCAAAAATGGCCTTCTTTCCTATTCAGATATTGGACATTTTGTGCAAAACGTCCAAAGTCAGACTTAGACGTCATATTGAAAATGCCCCTCCACATGTACAAACAAATAAATAAATAGAAACCAAGTCAAGAGCTGCACTGTTAGTTCATTATCAATCTGAGAAATACTAATAAATTAGGAGAGCTCGGTAGCCTTATGGGACGCATAACAAAGAACTACTTTTTTCTCTGTCTCCATCTGCTAGTCGACAGACTTAACCCACAAGTGGACTGATTTATTAGGATGATAAGGAACAGTATTCTATAAATATAAGACTGCAAATGGTACGTACATTTAGGCAGAATGGGAAAACCACCGAAATGGAGGAACAGATGACCCCTACGGGATTGTCATAAAGCAGCAGAAGAGAGTAGGGTTAGAAGATGGGACCCAGCTGTTTTGCAAAATAAAGATATATTTTCAGAACCAACCAGTATGCTTGTGTTCAGTGTCCAGTGTTGGATGACACATTTTCTATTCCTACTCTCTTCCATTGCTTCGCCTACATTTAGGCAACCAGTTATAGAATGAAGGTGTACATGTTAATTTTGGCAATTAATCAAGCAATCAACACAAAGAGGGGTCCTCACAAATCTCACAAAAAAGTCAAGCAGCACCACCAATGATGAGAGCCCTTACCGCCACTTATCGACCTAGCAGTAAGGACTCATGCGCTACACACGTCGTATTCATACAGTGTGCCAATGTGGCTGTACTGCCAATTACCACCAGGATTGCCCCCACGGTAGAAAATAAAAAAATATTTTCTGCTGCGGGAAGCAGTGCATGCCAACTTTGAAATTACTGCCAGATGGGCATGCTAACTGGGCAGTAGTGTCAATTTGGCGCATGCTACATGTGTGGTAGCCCTACCACCACTTTGAAAAGGGCCCCCCTATAATCAAGATCCTACCTTCATACTCAACCTCCCATCACTCCAGATTATTGTTTATTATTTTGGATTCTTGATATACCGCTTTTCTGTGGTACAACGAAAATGGTATGTCTATTACATACAAGTATTTTCTCTGTCCCTAGTTTATTTATTCATGTCTCACCTTTTAGACCACAACTCCCGAAAGTGTACAACAAAATAACATACAATATAAATAATACATTATCAATCATAAAAATAAAGAAATACAGATATATAGCCTCTTTAACAAAGCCACGCTACCGATTCTCGGTGCGGCAAATGAGAGGAAGCTCATTCAGGGGTCCTTTTACTAAGGTACGCTGAAAAATGGCTTGCGGTAGATTACGCTTGGGTTTTGGGTGCATGCAGAATCATTTTTCAAAAAAATGCTTTTTTTAATTTTTGCCAAAAAATGGAAGTGCGGCAAAATCAAAATTGCTGGGTGTCCATTTTGGGTCTGCGACCTTACCACCAGCCATTGACCTAGAGTTAAAGTTTCATGTGGTAACCGGGCAGTAATGACCTACGCGCGCCAAATGCCACTTGGCGCGTGGCCAATATGTGCAGCCGAAAATAAAGGCCGCTCTGCACAGGAAAAATGAAATTACCACAAGAGTCACGTGGTAGCTGTGTGGTAACTCAATTCTGGCGCATGTTGGGCGCATGTAGACATTTACGCGGCTTAGTAAAAGGGCCCCTCAATTCCTATGGGCTTCTTCTTATTTGCCACGCAGGAATCACTAGTGCGGCTTTGTAAAAAGAAGTCGATAATTGTAAATGAAGATAAAAGCAAGAAGAATATAAAGACAGCTGGCCGCATACATGCTTAAATGTTGACTCCTAGGTGAAAAGATAAGGATTCTTCTTACTATACAATATATACTACAACTTTTTAAAAGTCAGCTAGAAATGCTGAACTCTACTAATGTAATGCCTGTTGTAGCAAGTTCAACTATCAGATAATTGCATGAAACCTATTTTAGATAACAGAAGCTACAAGGATAAAATGTCTAACATAGTGAAAAGAAATTTCCAGCCCCAGAGTTGAATGGCCAGGGATTTATCAGTTGACAAAAAAAATCAGAATTAACAAATATTTTTCATGTCTTTTTTAATCCATGAGTTCAGTTGCAAAGTTCCAGTAAGTTTCTCCTGTTGCTCTGTGTTTACTGAAATTCACGGCTGATTGATTGACAGTGGCACTGCATTTTCTAAAGTACACTAGATACAAATTTCCATAAATGTAATTATTCTCAGTTTGCTTTTTCACAAAAGAGGGCTTTGTGAGAAGGTCTATTGCAGTATAAAATTTAAACGTGTGTACATTATCCTTATCACAAGGGATGTAGAACTATGGAACCATATCCAAAGTACTTTGTTTTATAACCGAGCTTTCCCTCTGTGTCATACCATCTGATTATTATTATTCATAGTACAGCATGATTCCAAAGTGGAAACTGATAAAACATTGTGCTTAGAATTTACAGGTCTTTTATGCATGAATGACCGTGTTTGCTATTTTTTTTGTTTTTTGTTATTTTTTTAGTCTCTCTGAGGATTTATGATGCATGCATCTGTTTGTATACATCAGAGTGATGAAACCTTGGGGAATACTAAGCAAGAGCTAAAATATGCTTTGTGTCATGGGGAGGATCTTTTACTGTGTCTGCTTCTATGTGGTCTGTATTTATAATTTCTAGGAGAATATTGCCAAAATAATAGGCTTACAATTGCTGGTGGCCTACAAGAGAAAAGTACATTTAAAAGACTGGGGGGTCCTCTTACTAAGGTGTGCTGAAAAATGGCCTGCATTGGTGTAGATGCATGTATTGGATGCGCAGGTCCATTTTTCAGCACACCTGCAAAAAAAGGCCTTTTTTTGGGCTGAAAATGAATATGCGGCAAAATAAAAATTGCCATGTGTCCATTTGGGGCCTGAGACCTTACTGCCACCCATTTGAGGGGTCCTTTTACTAAGGTGCGGTTTATTTTTCAGCACACCTGCAAAAAAGGCCTTTTTTTGGCAGAAAATGGACATATGGCAAAATAAAAATTGGCACACATCCATTTTGGGCCTGAGACCTTACCGCTACCCATTGACTTAACGGTAAGGTCTCACATGTTAACCAGGTGGTAATGGTCTACACGCATAGAATGACGATTACCGCCCGATTTCCACCACACGCCGGAAAATAAAAATTATTTTCTGGCGCTCATAGTGGATGTACGTAAAAATCGACATTAACGCCCAGGCCACCTGGTAGCCAGGCGGTAACTCCAAATTGACATGACATGCTAAAAATGCTAGTGCACCTTAGTAAACAGGGCCTAGGTTTCTAATTAACTATAATACTATTTACTGGTCTCTTTGGAACTCTTTTAGAATCAACTCACTGGATCATCTTATGCATAAACAACAATTCTATAACTTTTATGAACTGTCTCTAAAGTACAAGTTGTCATCTTTGCAATATTTCAACTGGTTGCAAAGTACCCAGATGATAAAAAAAAGAAGCTCAATAGAAATAAATATATTACTTGACACACCTTCTATACATGTTCTTAGTACAAAGCTGATGACTGAAGGAGAATTATCTCATCTATCTATAAACTGATAAATCATTCTATATTCAATTTAACAATAGTTTGATTTCCCATTGCTCTACAGAACTAAATTTAACAACATATTCAATACCATGGGAACACTTTTGGACCAGAATTTCTAGACCAACACAATCAGCCAGCTTGCTCCAATTTATGTACTTTTTAGCTCAGAAAGCTTTATGGACTCCAGAATGGAAATATAAAGCAAAATTACATATTAATAATATTTAATGGCACTGTATTTCCTCAGTTGGAACTTTACAACACATGTTCTACAAATCAGTAGCGTAGCCAGCGATTAATTTTTGGGTGGGCCTGGAGGTGGACTGGGTGGGCACAGACCTCTTTCCTCTCCACCGTCCACCCCCGCCCGCCCGCCGCCACCACCACCACATTTTGTGTCCACCCACGACCGCCCCGCCCACGACAGCCCCCTGCACTGACCTGAAGCGCGTTCTCCCTCCAATCCAGCACCGGCGATCATAGTCAACCTTCTACCACGTCCAGCACGCGTCGTCGGAACTTCTTCTCAGGCGCGTCCCGCCTACTTTGCAACTTCCTGCTGGACGTGGTAGAAGGCTGGCTATGATCGCCGGTGCTGGATTGGAGGGAGAACGCGCTTCAGGTCAGTGCAGGGGGCTGTCGCAGGCGGGGCGGGCCTGTAGCAAAAGTGGGTGGGCCTGGGCCCATCCAGGCCCACCCGTGGCTACGCCCCTGCTACAAATGTCTCATCATACATGACTTTTGGTGCACTATTTGGAAAAATATACAAAAGATTCTGAACATTGAAGTACCAATCTCACTTTCTGTAGTAATTCTTCGATCACTGCATCCTGACCTTAACTTAGAAGATGATCACAGTATTTTACTGAACTTACGTCTTTCAATGGCTCTTCAAATGATATTAAGGATAATAGAAAAATGCAACCACTTTAAATGAAACATTTTGGTGGCATATTGTATGCCTTGTATATAAATACAAACATAAAGGATCAGAAAAAAACCAACAGAGTCTGTAAGATAACATTTATATGGAATCCTCTGGAACAATATTTAGAAATCAGAGCATTCGGTTTTTGTCACTGTCATCATTTTATCTTTCACTATTTTCTTTTTTCTATTTAGTTTACTTTGTATTTTTCTAATTAAGGCATTATTCATATTCATTGTTCAGAACATTTATCATTATTGAATTGACATGGTTAATTATTTCCAGGATAGAAATTGCTGTTATTATTCTGATTGTATTGGCTAATTCAGCCACTCTTTATTTAGAAATGTAATAAAAATTGTTTGAACTAAAAAAAGAAAAGATAAAATGCCTTTCTGTGGTACAATCGAGACGTTTATTTATAATATGCAGGTACTTTCTCTGTTCCTAGTGGGCTCACAATCTAAGATTTTGTACAGCACCCCCAAAATATATTACAGCCATCAAGTCATTGATCTGTCCTTCCCCTGACTTCAACACTCAGTGGATAGCCAGAAGTAATATGACAGAAAACGTCTAATCACCAGTTGATTACTATTTGGACTGTCTGATCATACTGCCTCCCACCTTTGAGCTGCACCAGTGTTGCTGCTGGAGCCAGACCGCTGCATTTGCAAGTTCTGCCACAGCTGCCAGGCCAGCTTGAACCTGGGTAAGCAGCCCATGTTATGGCCCACCTAGGCATCCTGTATATGAAACTTGGAGTGAGGGGCTAAGCCTTCTCAGAATCAATGGAGACCATCCCTTTTCTGTCGCTGCTGCTGCTCTCTTCCCAGATTACCAGGATCAGCACTAAATGCAGTGGGAAGACATGTGGGATCAGTTTCCTTCACATGCCACCATAGCTCTCCAGGTCACACCTCCTCTGAAATAATGTTCCTATGTCAGCAAAGCAAATGGTGGTGCATGCAGTAAAATAGTCCCTTCTTTTAGTTCTGATACTGCTTCTGGCCAGCTGAGGACCAGGCAAAACTGCAAGAGGCTGAGCAAGAGGGAGGGGGAAGAGAGGGAAAGGAGAAATGCTGAATGGAGGGAGGAGAGAAAGATGTGGCGATGCTGGATGTGGACGAGAAGAGAAAGCCATGGTAATGCTGGACAGGGAGAAGAGAGAGAACAAGAGAGAGGAAGAGAAAAAAGTAATGGGATAATGCGGGAGAGGAAGAAGAGAGAAAGAGAGGTAAGAGAGAGATGGGTTAATGCTAGATGAAGGAGATGAGAGAGAGAGATGGGGTAATGCTGTATGAAGGAGAAAAGAAAGACGAGGTAATGCTTGATGAGGGAAGAAGAGAAAGAGAGAGAGAGGAGGATAGTGCTGGATGGAGGAGGGGAGAGAGAGAGAGAGAGATAAGGTAATCCTAGATGGGAGAGAAGGAAAAGAGAGACAGACAGAGGAGATTTAGCATGGAGAGAGAGACAGAGAGAGACAGACAGGAGATATTAGAAGGTGAGAAAGTAAATGAAGGACTGGGGAATGGGAGAACCTGGATGAGGGAAAGATATGGAAGGCTATAAGTAGATGCAGTGAAAATGTGGAATTTGAATACTGGATAGTAAGAATGACAGAAATCTGAATGGACAAAGAGGGACAAAAATAGAAGAAATCTGAAAGAAAAAGATCAGTGCCAAAGATGGATTCAGTGGAGGAAGTGAAAAATACAGGAAGTGAGAGAGGAGGAACAAATGAAAAAAAAGAGAGCTAAGTGAAGATAGCCAAAACCAGAGACTGAAATGTACACAATTAGAAAACTTAAATGGCCAGCCAACAAAAATTGAAAGAATAATGTTATTTTTAATTTAGGGTGAAGCAGTATGGTAGCGACATTAGTCCACTTTAAAGGTTAATATTACTTTTTAATTTCGTGAGTGAAAATGTCAGTTTTTGACATTTACATCTGCTATCAGAGGGACATACATCACTGCTTTTCTTTCTCTGGTGTTGCATTGTGTTCAGTCTGGCTTTCTGGTAGTTCAGTTTAATTTTTTATATATATATTTCTATGATTAGTTTATCAATAGAAATAAAACAAAATAAAGCATGGAAAAGAAAATAAGATGATACATTTTTTATTGGACATAACTTAATACATTTCTTGATTAGCTTTTGAAGGTTGCCCTTCTTTGTCAGATCGGAAATAAGCAAGTGTTGGTAGATGACAGTATATATAAGTGAAATATCAAAGCATTTCGGTAACAGTAACAGGATGGGGTAGATAGGGGGGAGACCAGGAGATATGCATGGGAACATCAAATCATTTCAGTGACAGTCTAACAGGATGGGGGTGGCTAGGTGAGAGGAGGGTGAAACAGAGCAATACAACTTTATGGTTTATAATGGGCTACAAAACCCAGATCTTTGTTAAGTCCTGTCTGGTGGGTGTCAAAATATTTAATCATTCTGACTTCAAGGGTCTTACGTTCCTGTATTGTTTTAAAGTTACCTTTCAGGATTCTTACTATGAAATCACTGGTACAGTGTTCTGGTTTTGTAAAGTGCTGCCCCACAGGAGTGGAATCCTGGCTGGCACTAGCAGTTTTCATGTGATGTCCACATAAATTAAATCTTGTCTTTAGCATCTGGCTTGTTTCTCCAATATATCATCCTTCGTCACATTTTTTACACTGAATGATGTATACCACATTGGAAGATGAGCATGTAAAGGATTCCTTTATGTTGAATATTTTTCCTTTGTGAATGACTGTGGGGTCCTATGAAATGTTTTGGCATAGCTTGCAGCTGGATATATTGCAAGGATGTGTGCCATTTTCTTCTTTTTGAGTCTGTGTTGGGAGCTTACTTCTGATTAGCTTGTGTTTTTAGTTGGGTGGCTGTCAGAAAGCCAGCACTGGTGGGGATGGGAATATCTCTTTCAGTAATTCATCCTCCTGGAGTAAAGGCTGAAGATCTTTTATAATTTTTCTTAATTTTTCCAGCTCTGGGTTGTATATCACTATAAGGGGGATTTTTCTCCTTGTACTGTAGCAGATTTTCCCTGGGTGTTTTGAGGGAGGAGGCAATATTGGAGATTATTTTGGGGTTGTAGCCTTTCTGTTTGAAGGATGCAGTCAGGATTTCAAGGTGTCTGTCTCTGTCCCTTGGGTCAGAGCAGATATGCTGTTATCTTGTGGCTTGGCTGTAAATAATGGATCTCTTTGTATGTGAAGGGTAGAAGCTGGAGTTGTGGAGGTAGCTGCATCTGTCTGTGGGTTTCTTGTATATAGTTGTTTGTACATAGCCATCACTGATTGAGATCATGGTGTCCAAAAAATTGACTTTTTCTGGGGAGTAGTCAATTTTGAATCTGATTGTAGGATGGTATGTATTGAAGGAATTGAGTGAATTTTTTAGAGATTTTTTTTTTATTGATTCACGATATGCTTGGTACTGTTTTGAGTCCCACTGCACCTCCTTATAACCCTGGGCAAGTCATTTAACCTTCCATTGTCCCCTTACAAAGTAAGTACCTGTACATAATATGTAAACCGCTTTGATTGTAACCATAGAAAGATTTTATATCAAACCACATACCTTTTCCCTTTCCTTTCCCTTACTGTAGTACCTCAGTGCAAGTTTTATTCAGGTTCAGTATTTTCCTGTTCCTGGAGGACTTACATTTTACCTTTGTACCTGAGGCAATGGGGAGTTTAGTGACTTGAGCAAAATTGAACCCTGGCTTCCCTGCTTCTCATTTTGCTGCTCTAATCAATAGATACAGCTTATAATGATAATGCATATTACAAATGTGTTTAGCAACTGAACAATAAACTAAAAGCCAGCAGATCTGAAGCTTGGTGGTCATTTGGCAATCTTCCCAAAACATTGATATGCAAATTATTTTATGTTTGCCAATAACTACAGGAATTCTGTTACAGTGCTGCAGAACATCATTGTTTGGGGGTAGTGCTAACTGGGAGACAAATATTGCTGTGTTTAATATGCTGCATGACTTTGGTGCATTGTTTTGATTTTTGGCATGTAATTCACTGGAGTGTATTCAATGTGCACATTAACATCATTAACAAAAGTACGGGGGGAAGAGCAACAACACAGTGGAGGGGTCTTTCCCTATTCGCACCTAAAGTTAGGCACAAAAATGCTGACATGCTAGTATTCTATAATAGATGCAATCATCAAAATACTTTTAAGGTTCTAATAATGTACACGAAGTTGGCATTTTCCATTTGAAATGGGAATTCAGGTAGAAGAGTTTGGGATATACATTTTTCAGTTGGAATGCTCAGAGAAAATATGAGGAAATACTAATTTACAGATAGCATGGCAAATGCCTAGAATAGCCCACAAGCTCAGGAGACCTTGTTTTAAAGTATGGTAAGGTTTTGCGCTTACTACATGTTAGTTGCAAAACCTAGTGCATGTCAAGTGCAAAGCCTAAGCAGTAAATGCATCAGGCATGCCCCATGTCTGCCCTGCATTTACCGCACAATAGTGCATGGGCATCATGTTACATGAAGTGGCAGATAGCATGGCTGTGCCTGTGCTATCTGCCACTATATGTAATGCAGTGCCAGCCTCACAGATGCACTGAAATATATTACTTCAGCAGTGTACTTCCCTAATCTAAACCATTTCCCCAAAGATCTCTCTACCTGATCCAACACCCCACTTTGAAGCCCCCAAGATCTGATCCCCTTGATCCAGTCTCCCAATCCAGAACCCCTTCCCAAGATATGCCCCCAAGATTTGATTCCTGCCTAAAAGATTCCTCCCACCCAACATGATCTCCCCAAAGTCCCTCCCACCTAAACTCCAAGTTTGCATATAGTCCCATTCCCTTCGAAAAGACCCTCCCCTAATATCATCCTGGCCCATTCCTATTCACCCCAACCCACCTGAGAATCCCCAGGACTTTTCCAGGGACCATCCTTGTTGGGCAGAGTAGAAGAGGTCTTTCTCCACTTCTACCCCATCTGGCTACAGCAAGAAAATGGCACTCACAAATTGCCCTTACATGGAAAGCCAACTCCTAGTGGTAGTACCATGAGACCAGTACTATGGTCAGTGGGCAACGTTTTGTTCCTAGAGCCAAATGGGATGAGAGTGGAGGTACAGCATCCATAACCCTTCCCACTAGCCCATCTGATGGCCCCCAGGTATGTCACAGGGGCTTTTGGAAGGGTGGTATGGATGATGGGAGAATCAAGTTGATTTTAGGGGATGAGCTTTCTGAAAGGGGTGGGGTTACATATAAACTTGGAGTTCAGGTAGGAAGGGGTCTTTCTAGGGGTTGCATTTTGGTAGTGGATATTAGGAGAGATTGGATGTTAGTGGCAGTTCTTGTGGGGGGATATTTGAGGGATTTGATGTTGTGGGGTAGAGTTTTAGGGTGGATGAGATCTTGGGGGCAGGTCTTGGAAGGATCAGATCCTGGGGGGTTGATCTTAGAGGAATCAGATCTTGGGGGGAAAGAATCAGGGGTGAGAGGAAAGGAGGAATGGCAACCACAATCAAAGGGAATGCAGTATAAATTTCAGTAGCAGTATCTGGTGGATTGCTGTGCATCTCTGAGAAAGAGAGAATAATTTTTCTCCTTATGTCTTGCTGAATACCTTCAAGTGGTGAACTCATTGTATAACATCTTTACCAAACCTCAGCAGGGCGGTATTACAATTGAAATATGGTTGGAAAGAAAAGGAAGAGTACATACCTGGCTGCATGTCACCCAGGAAAAAGGGGCCCACCTGTAGCTTATGCACTAGGGCTAACAATGGTGGTAGCAATAGTGCAGATACTGCAAATGAAAATAACATCACTGCTGCAGATAAAGGCCATGGTGTACTTGTTCTTGGACCCGCTGCAGCAGAAGACTGACCAGAGAAGCTAATGAAAACGTTGAGAGGATTAACTACAATTATGTGGACTCCTGCAGATAAGGAGGAGATATACTGCTACCTTTATGCCACACACCCTATCTTTCGACCAAGAGAGGGTAACAAGAGGGTTCACCCAAAACTGGAGGAAACAGGAATATTGCCACTGGGAAAGCTTCAAAAAGCAACTGATGCAAATTTAAGATCTATAAGCTGTTCTCTGCAATAGATGCTGATAGACTATACAATCTTGTTGACTCTAATAACAGCATGGCAATAGAACACAAAGACAATAGGAAGGGAGCATATGGAACCTAGGACCAAACTTTTGGAAATGCCAGGATGTTTGTCAGCATCAGCGGAAGGAGCTAGGAACTTGAAGTGAAATGCTGGTAATTGCAGGTTTTAGGGTTGGAGAAAGAAATATTGGTAACCATGGCAGGAAGGTGAAGGAAGAAATGCCAGTAACACCGAGGATGGGGGTATGAAGGAAGAAAGTCTGGTGGTGGGGGGGGGGTGAAAAGAGAGAATCTATTATAAATCTTGGTTTATATTCGAGTATATACAGTACCTAAAATAAAAGGGTAATTTGCTTAGAGCAACCCATCCACACCCATCCTGTTAGAATATCAATGATATGCTTTGATGTCCCCATGCATACCTCCTACCCACCCCATCCTCCCACCTTGTCAGACTGTCATAGTAATGCTTGAATGTTTTCACTTATATACACTGTCAGCTAGCACATTTGCTTATTTCCAATCTGACAAAGAAGGGCAACCTTCGAAAGCTAATCAAGAAATGTATTAAGTTATGTCCAATAAAAAAGGTATCATCTTATTTTCTTTTCCATGTTTTATTTTGTTTGATTTCTATTGATAACCTTAAGAGTGGATTAACACGGCTACCACACTCCTCTGCTTAGAGCAGTGGAAATCTCTCTCAAGCTCCCAAGAAGAAGGAAGCTCAATACACATGAACATGGCAGCAAGATTTTTGCACACTCTCAGATATAATTTAGATGCAAGTTTGCTGGAAAAGACTGCAAACAAACTTGTCTATGCTTCCTAGCTAAGGACAAATGGAGAAGAACGAGCAACAATAACCTGCAGCCAGTGAAGTTTATATGGCTGATATGTGGTAGACATCCTTAGCTACCATAAAAAACAAATGGTTCTTATTTGCCAACATCTGTTATGTTGATATGTTATCATAGGTACAGTGGTACCTGCCTATAAGCTATAAAACGCTTTTATCAGTTGTACCACTGTATATGCATAAGCAGCACTTCTATAAGGGATGCCATATTTGCATTCTAGGTTTTTGTCAATATATAAGAGGAAGCCATTTCAGAAACATGGACTGTTTGGATTGTTTTGTGGTTATCTAAATTTTGTCTTTGTTAAATATAGCAATTAATATAATTTTTACTCCCATTAATCACTGTGGTACTAGATCTATACTGCCTATGGAAGAAAAATGTCATTCATCTTCTACACCTTCACTATAAACTGAATATATGGTTTTATGCTGTTGCTCAAGCTATGAAATGTTTCAAATTTGCCAACTCATTTCACACAATCTTATCTGTAATGACCTTTCTGCCAGTATCTTTCTTTCAAGGACATCACAGGGCAATTTTCTTTAACAGCTTTATTTTACCATGTATTTCTATTTTCACTTTATTAAACTGTGTATATAGCCCCCCCCCCCCCCCCCTTCTATAGCAGACCTGGGCAAAGGGCATATCAGGCATTTCTTCCAGCAGATTTGCTCAGGACCCTTAGGGCTTTGGGCATTCTTTGGGACTCCATGAGCAAAAATACATCCCTACATCCCAACTGATATTCAAAGGCATATATCTGCTTAGCAGGTGCCACTAACTGGATTTGTACTGTGAAGTGGAATATTTAGCAGTACTAACCAGATAATGCCACTGAATATTCCCTCTAACTGCCTCGGCACTATCCAGAGAATGCTGGGTAGTCCATGGGCAGAGATTAGGTGGAGCCAGAGAATATTGGTTAGTGGAAATATTCAAACCACTACCCAGAGAGCTAACTGGCTAAAGTTAGAACAGCAAAAAGGCTGCCTAATCTTTGGCTGGATAGCTATCCAGTTAGTTTTTTTAATTTTGCCGCTAACTAGATATCAATGCTGATCGGCACTGATACCTGAATATTCAGCGCCAGCTGGCGTCTGGATACTGGCTCTGAATATCTGGTCCTTTTTACCCATGGCAGCTGGCATTTTAAAGATGCTGACCATCAACAGCTGAATTTCAGTCCCTTCCACTGTTGTTGGTGTGTTCCAAACAAAAGATTTTATTGGGGTGCTTGTTGAATGGGTAATCAAGTAAGAGAAACTATGTTTCCTGCAAATTATATCCATGACACAAATCTCAATAGTCACATTCATTAAAAAAAAAAAAAAACAGGCATTGCTTATGACTCCTAAACCCCTAAAATGGTCCCTGAACTGAAAACAAGTAGGCTGGGGGGCTTATAACATGGCTGAGCCCATGCCTACTACTTTAGGAGGGAGAAGGGGAGAAGTAGAGGTAATTTCTGTACTGGAAAAAAAAAAGGAAAGGCTTACCGTTCAAAAGCAGCTGGAATTTGGAAGGAAAGTTAGGCAGATATCCAGAAAGCAAAGAAAAGAAAAAGGAAAAAAAAAATTTTTGTGGCTTTGGCATTGTGTTAGCAATGGATTTTTTTCAAGTCCACAGCAATAGTGAGAGAAAGCAGCTGCAATTTTGTCAGGGGCGTTATGCAGCTGTGGTGCTGACTAATACTGCAGTTGTTCACTGCTTTAAGCACTGCGTGGAGAATTGTGGCCATGCTTCTGCTGTCATTGTTGTGGGGAAGGTGGTCCACATGTGTGCTGGCTGTTGAAAAAGTGAGTGTTTGAAGAATAGTGCTTGTAGTTAAAAAAAAAAAAAAACAGCATCTTCTTTCTTGTTTTGTATGGGAGTGATTAAAAAAAAAGAGAAGTAAGCAGAAAAATAGGGAAGTTAGCTACATAAGGAGTAGTATGGAATGGGATACTTAAGGTGTGGTTTTAGGGTGTGAGGAGCATTGTTGGGCATGGGGGTAGGTTAATGGATGCCGTCAAACATGAGGAGTAAGGGAGAGAAGGCGTATGGGGTTAGTCAGGGGAAGGGTGCCTTGAGAGCTCCAGGGAAATGGGTCTCTCAGAGACCAAACAAATATGTTGAGAAGGACAAGGATGGGCAGGTGTTGGGACCCAGCAGAGGAAAAGGGTGAGGTACTGGGAAGGGTGTGGAACAGACACAGAAGGGTGGGATGGTCAATAAGAATAATGGTAAAGGGATGGCTGAAAGGGGTAGAGGGCAGTATTCAGGGATAGTAACAGCTCTGATCAGGTAGTGAGTGAGCAACTTGTAGGTGATGGTGTAGCTACATCTACTTCATATAATAGCAGTTGTGAGTAGTGCTGGAGTGAGGATGAAAATATCCTATAGCAGGTGGATTTTGAAGAACTGAGGGATCAAGGTCAGTACAATATGGAAACAGTGCAGTAAGGTTCTGAGAGGGAAATATGTTTGATGTTATAATATGTTTGATGTTAGAAAGGGAGCAAGATGCAAGTTGGAGGGGAAAAATGAGAATACAATAAGGATAATAGAAAAATATTTTAAAAAAATTAAAAAGCCAAGTTGCCTAGAACTATTTATAACTGGATTTTGGCATTTCATGTGTTTCAAGCATAGGCGTAGACTGGGGGGGGCAATGCCCCCCCAAACGACGAGGACGTGGACTGGCGCTAGAATGAAAAAAAAAAAAAAAAACAAGCAGGCACGCGCTCGTCTCCGTCCGCTTCGCTGCTTCCCTGCCCTCTCTGTCTGCGTCCCGCCCGAAAGGAAATGACATCAGAGGAAGGCGGGACGCAGACAGAGAGGGCAGGGAAGCAGCGAAGCGGACGGAGACGAGCGCGTCTATCTACCCCCTCTCTTCCTACCCTCCGGCGCAGGCAGCACCAATCTTCTCTAAGCCTTTCTTGTTCCTGGCAGCGGTAGCGACGTACACGCTGCCTTCAGCTCTGCCCCGAAGCCTTCTCTTCAAGTTCCTGTTCCCGCATAGGTGGGAACAGGAACTTGAAGAGAAGGCTTCCGGGGCAGACCGAAGGCAGCGTGTATACGTCGCTACCGCTGCCAGGAGCACAGAAAGGTTGAAGAAGACTGCTGCGTGCACCGGAGGGAGGGAGGAAGAGAGGGGGTAAACGGAGTCACGATCCTGGACCTCGCGGGGGGGGGAGCAGAGGGAAGATGAATGGGACTGGGAGGGTGGAGAGCAGAGGGAAGGAGTAAGAGATGGATGGGACTGGGAGGGTGGGAAGCAGTGGGAAGGAGCAGGAGATGGATGGGACTGGGAGGGGTGGGAAGCAGAGGGAAGGAGCAAGAGATGGATGGGACTGGGAGGGGTGGGTGGGTGGGGAGCAGAGGGAAGGACCAGGAATTGGATGGGACTGGGAGGGTGGGAAGTAGAGTGAAGGAGCAGGAGATGGATGGGACTGGGAGGGTGGGAAGCAGTGGGAAGGAGCAGGAGATGGATGGGACTGGGAGGGGTGGGAAGCAGAGGGAAGGAGCAAGAGATGGATGGGACTGGGAGGGGTGGGTGGGGAGCAGAGGGAAGGACCAGGAATTGGATTGGACTGGGAAAGGAGGTGAGCAGAGGGAAGGAGCAGGAGATGGATGGGACTGGGAGGGGTGGGTGGGGAGCAGTGGGAAGGAGCAGGAGATGGATGGGACTGGGAGGGGTGGGAAGCAGAGGGAAGGAGCAAGAGATGGATGGGACTGGGAGGGGTGGGTGGGGAGCAGAGGGAAGGACCAGGAATTGGATTGGACTGGGAAAGGAAGTGAGCAGAAGGAAGGAGCAGGAGATGGATGGGACTGGGAGGGGTGGGTGGGGAGCAGAGGGAAGGAGCAGGAGATGGATGGGACTGGGAGGGGTGGGGAGCAGAGGGAAGGAGCAAGAGATGGATGGGACTGGGAGGGGTGGGTGGGGAGCAGTGGGAAGGAGCAGGAGATGGATGGGACTGGGAGGGGTGGGTGGGGAGCAGAGGGAAGGACCAGGAATTGGATTGGACTGGGAAAGGAGGTGAGCAGAGGGAAGGAGCAGGAGATGGATGGGACTGGGAGGGGTGGGTGGGGAGCAGAGGGAAGGAGCAGGAGATGGATGGGACTGGGAGGGGTGGGGAGCAGAGGGAAGGAGCAAGAGATGGATGGGACTGCGAGGGGTGGGGAGCAGAGGGATGGACCAGGAGATGGATGGGATTGGGAGAGGTCAGGCACAGCAGAGGGAAGGAGCAGAAGATGGATGGGACAGAGGGATGGTGAGCAGAGGGAAGGAACAGAAGATGGATGGGACTGGGAGGGGTGGGGAGCAGAGGGAAGGAGCAAGAGATGGATGGGACTGGGAGGGTGGGGAGCAGAGGGAAGCCTACTGGAAAGAAGACACTGCATAAAACAGAAGACACTGGGATCAAAGCGAATAGAAAAACTACATGATCAGACAACAAAGGTAAATAAAAGTTTATTTTATTCATAATTTATTAATTGAAATGTGTCAGCTTTTTGAAATGTGCATCTGTGATATTTTGCCTGTAAATTTCATTTCCTTCCTCCATATTAGCATATTCATTTGCATATGTATATATGCAAATGATATGCTAATATGCTCCGCCCATTTTTTTTTTTTGCCCCCCCCCCCCCCCCCCAAATGAAACAGTCAAACTACGCCTATGGTTTCAAGTAGACTGGGGACACTGAAGCCAGAATTGTATCCTAATTTACTGAGATACTTGGATATGATCTTAAGGGCATATCCACTTCCCCTTTCCTTTCTATCTTGTGAATGTCTTCAATTAAGTCTCTCTCCATTTATTCTGACTATGAAGGTGACCTGTATATTACAGCAATGTAAATACATTTTCCATTCTCTCTTACCAGTTTAGCCCACAGTGCTTCTTCCTTAACCCATATGTCATGCAATTCTGTTATGTTAATATTATTCTTAACATATAATGCTACTTCTCCACCCTTTTTCCTACCTTGTCCTTCCTGAATAGATTATAGCTAGGTATAACTATATCCCAGTCATGGCTCTCCATGAAGCACATCTCCGTGACCGCCACTAAATCCAAGTCGACTTCTAACATTGTAACCTCTAGATCTAGAAATGTTTCCCATACTACAGGCATTAGTATACAAAGCTCTCCAGATGTTACTCTTTTTCCCCTTTGTTTAAAGGTATTTGATGTCTTACGTTCCTGAGGGTTATTAATGACTTTGGGGCTTTTCTCAACCATCCCCAGCAAATTTAGTTTAAAACCCTCTTTAGTACTTTAGCCAGTCTTTTACGGAAGACACTTCATCCCTTCCTTAATAGGTAGACACCATCACTGCTCAGTAGCTCTTAGAAAATCATCCCATGGTCTAGGAAACCAAGCGTTCACATTGGCACCATCCACGCAGCCACACATTCTGCTCCAGGATGTGAACGTCCCTCATTTGGTCTTTACCTTCAACAGGAAGGATCGATGAGAACACTGCCTGTGCATCTGTAGAATGTCTTAGCTGTGAAACCTATCTCAAATGATCTATTGCTTTGCAACAAAAACCTGCCTCCAAGACCACGTGACTTCTTTTAGAGAAAAGGTGGAGGAGGAGACAGGAGCCTAATAGAAAATAACTTTTAATGTAAGTAGGAAGGGAGCAGATGACTCTCCAATTTCTACCAAGACCAGTGCTAAACAATCAAATATCAGAAATTTAACAGTTTTAAGACAGTAAGCAGTGCTCAAGATACAGAGGTAGACAAAGATTGGAGTGTCCCTGTTTCGAGGTAGTCTAGAAGCAAAGGGATCTTGGATTCTCTACAGAAAGAACTGTTCCAGCAGTGGGTAATGGAACCAATGCAGAATGGAGCTGTTATAGACCTGGTGCATACACACGAGGAGAGTGTTTCCGATGTTACGGTGGGAGATTCAGCATCTAGTGAATGGTGTGATTCAATATTATGACACAGGAGAGGGCTTATTCAAGATTGAAGGTCCTAGATTCCAAAAGAACTAACTTTGCTAAGAAAATAGCAGAAGAAAGGAGATATTGATGCCCTTCTACAAGTCGTTGGTGAGGCCCCACTGGAGTACTGTGTTCGGTTTTAGAGGCCATACCTTGCTAGAGATGTAAAAAGACTGGAAGAAGTGCAAAAAAACCCCAAAAGCTACAAAAATGGTATGGGATTTGCGTTGCAAAGCATATGAGGAGAGACTTGCCGACCTGAACATGTATACCTTGGAAGAAAGGAGAAACGGAGGTGACATGATACAGATGTTCAAATATTTGAAAGGTATTAATCCACAAACAAACCTTTTCCAGAGATGGAAAGGTGTAAAACTAGAGGACATGAATGGAGGTTGAAGGGGGCAGACTCAGGAGTAATGTCAGGAAGTATTTTTTCACGGAGAGGGTGGTGGATGCATGGAATGTCCTCCCGTGGTAGAGGTGAAAACGGTAATGGAATTCAAACATATGAGATAAACAAAAAGGAATCCTGTTTAGAAGGAATGGATCCATAGAATCTTAACAGAGATTGAGTGGCAACACCAGTAATTGGGAAGCAAAACTAGTGCTGGCCAGACTTCTACAGTCTGTGCCTGATTGTGACTGAATAGATATGGATGAGCTGGAGTGTAAATTTTAAGGGGCTTCAAAGTTAGCTTCAGAAATTTTAGTACAAGAATAGTGCTGGGCAGACTTCTGTGGTCTATGCACTGAAAATGGCAAAGGCAAATCAAAGTAACCCTAGTAGCGCTTTAGAAATGTTAAGTAGTAGTAGTAGTACATATAAAGTATTGCATACCATGTAAAATGAGTTTATCTTATTTGTCAGACTGGATGCTCCGTACAGGTCTTTATCCGCTGTCATTTACTATGTTACTAAGATGGGGGAATTTCTCAAGGAAGAGTTAGCTGGATGGGAACAGCTGAAGGAAGTAGAACATTAGTGACCAAAACTGAAAGGAGCTATTTTAAAGGCGACAAACCTTTATGTTAGAAAAGTACATAAAAGTAAGAGGAAAAAAGGCCACTCTGGTTTTCAAACATAGTAGCTGAAAAGGTAAGGGAAAGAAGATTAGCCTTCATATATTACAAAACGACTCAGGAAGAGGAAGACCTTGAAAAGTTAAGAGAAGCTGGAAAAGCTGTCAGGAAAACAAAGAGGCAAATGGAAGAAAAGATAGCCAATATGGTAAAATTAGGGGACATATGTTAGATATGTGAGTGACAGGAGGAAGTGCCATAATAGCATCGAGAGGCTCAAGGTTGAGGGGTAAGTATATGTAGAAGCTGATAAGGATAAAGCTGAACTACTTAATTATTTCTGTAAGCCACATTGAACCTGAACTTGTTTGTGATAATGCAGGATGCAAGTGCCATATATGTGTGTGTGCATATACAGTATATGTATATATATATATAGAGAGAGAGAGAGAGGGAGGAAATGAGACTTGATATACTGCCTTTCTGAGGTTTTTGCAACTACATTCAAAGCAGTTTACATATATTCAGGTACTTATTTTGTACCAGGGGCAATGAAGGGTTAAGTGACTTGCCCAGAGTCACAAGGAACTACACACACACAAACACTATGACTTACTAACCTAGGTGCCCTTTTACCAAGCTGCGGTAAAAGAGGCCCTGCGGTGGCATTGGTGTGTGGATTTGCTGAGCGCCGAGGCCCCTCTTACAGCAGTGAGTTTTTTACAATAAAGGAAATGGTCGTACAGTAAATACAAATTTGCCGTGTGACCATTTCCTGGGGTAGTCCTTACCGCCTCCTATGGTGGAGGCGGCACTACCACCGGCTGCCACAGTTGGCTGGCGGTAGTGCTGGATTGGCACACACCAATGCTGAAGTAGCTCTACTGCAGTGTTGTAAAAGTTCTCCTTAGATTGTAGATTCATGTGTGTTGTTACTGCATAATACATCTCCCTGTTAACAGTCTGAAATGTGAAACTCGTGATTTTGGAACATGCTCGCCTTCTTAGATTATGTTAGAGACTAAGAGGTCCTTTTACAGAGTGGCGGTAAGCCCCAGAAATGGCTTGTGCAGTGGTAACCTGGCAGTAATAGTGTGGGAGCCCTTATCCCCAACTCAATGGATGGCAGGAATGGCTTTCCGTTGCATGTCTAATATCTAGAAAAATAGGAGAATCTATATATAGAAGTATTGTGTGTCAAGCTAAAACATTCAATGCTTGAGCACTGTCCGTGTTATAGAGAAAAAGGCCTTTCTCTAATCCACCAAAGCGGAGATAAATAACGGAGACCAAAAGACCCTGAGGCAGGTCACCGAAACGCTGGCCATCATAGGTCTTGGTCAGAACTCAAGGTGGCAGAAGGACCCGAATATGAAGAACTAATAGACAAGCTGAGGAGCAATAGACAAGCTAAGTAATTTCAGAGTTTCACAAAATTACGAAATCATAAAACTGTGACTAAATATTTAAAGCTAAGAGGTTTTTGGCTGATGATGAAGCAGTCCAGCCCCCGAAGCTCAACAAATTGAGCTGGGGGCTTCTCGAGGCCTTTTCCTCTATAACACGGAGAAGTGCTCAAGCATTGAATGTTTTAGCTTGACCCACAATACTTCTATATATAGATTCTCCTATTTTTCTAGATATTAGATATATAAAAAAAAGGGAGATCACCTCTTATTGTGTTTATATTTCCGTTGCATGGTCATGCAGCAGTAAAAAGGACCCTGGCGCACAGGAAAAATGGACCCCACCGCTAGCGCAGGACCCTTTTTCCCGCAGCTTGGTAAAAGGGCCCCTATGGGCCCCGTTTATTAAGCCACACTATAGGCATGCTAGCATTTTTAGCATGTGCTAAAAATGAGCACGCGCCAGCACTGGAGACATCCATAGGAATATATGGGTGTCTCTAGCATTAGCGCATGCTAAAAACGTTAGCACACCTTAGTAAACAGGGCCATAAGGCTTTACCAAAAGCATTGCACTTTAGGTTGATGGTCAGCTGGTAAAATTCCTTCAATAGAAATTAAGATATCACATCATTTTTTCTGATGTACTGTTTTTGTTTTGTTGTATGTTTGGGCAAATCCATGCTTCAACGATCATCTTGTCAGTGCTTTTCATTTTTCTTTCGTTCTTTCTTGACTCAGTGCCTGTTTTGTGTCTGACAATTCTAACAAAACCATGCAATTGATGCCAAAAAGTTGCACTTTCCTTTGTTCAATTATCCATGTGCCTTACAGCACACAATATGAACGTTGCCTGTATATGCAGAGAAATTGGTTTTCTGCAACAGCAAAATTTAAAAGTTTAAAAATCAAAACTAGTATTTTAGTTCATTCTTGTTTCAGATATTGTTCTTAATGTAAGGCTAAAATCATCCACTTCAAGGTCAGAAAGGAGGTCATAGCAAATAGCTATTTGAAAAGACTGGCAAATCAAAATAATCACTATTCAAAGCCAGAGCAGGGTCTGTTTGGGAGGCCAAACAGACACAATTTGGACATAAATGAGCATATAATTAAATTTTTTAGGTCTGCTCTGCTCCAAACTGTAGAATGCGTTAGCTGCCTCATTTCCCTATGCATGAGTCTCATTATTCCTTTTTCAATATGCAAAGCCATTCACACAATGTGGTTGGCCTATTGAAAAAGACAGCAAAACCACACTGACTGTGCACAAGCAGTGGTCAATGCAGTCTCAAGTTAAAAAGCCAAAATGCCATAAGATCACAAGAACATAAGAGGTGCTGTACTGGGTCAGACCAAGGGTCCATATAGCCCAATATCCTGTTTCCAATTATCTGGCAGAGTCACCAAACATAGGAAGATTATCAGAACTTTTCATGGACTTTTCTTCCAAGAATTTGTCGAAAACCTTTTTTATACCCTGCTACATTAATACATGTGTAGAGGCAATGTTGTTGTTCTTTATTAATATTATTATATTTTTATTGTATGATACTTTGATTATGAATGTATTATGTAAATCGCTTTGAATGAATATTTGTTACTGGTACAAGTGGTCTAGAAATTTTTAATAAAGATTAACCCTCCCCTGTTTACTAAGCTGCGCTAGCTGCTGCTGTGCACTAATGCTGTCAGAGCCCATTCATTTTGAATGGGCTGTGCTGGCATTGCCACGCAGCAGCTGCTAGCGCAACTTAGTAAACAGGGGGGTAACTGCTTTTATCAATTGCTCCTGCAGTGAGTTCCAGAGCTTAACCATAAGTTGAGTGGAAAAATATTTTCTCCTATTTGTTTTAAATGTGCTACTATGTAACTTCATAGGCGGCCTTATTTTCGAAAGTGATGGGCGCCCATATTTCGACCCAAATCGGGAGATGGGTGCCCATCTCGCAAAGGCGCCCAAATTGGTATAATTGAAAGTCGATTTTGGGCATCACGGGAACGAACAAAGTTGACGGGGGCGTGTTGGAGGCGTGGTGAAGGCGGGACTGGAGCGTGTCTATCGGCCGAGGAGAGATGGGCGCCTTCGGCCGATAATTGAAAAAAAAAGGGAGACAGAAGCGAGAATTTGGGTCGCTTTTGCTGGACCCTTTTTTTTCACGACCCAAGTCCCAAACAAGTGCCCCAACTGGCCAGATGACCACCGGAGGGAATTGGGGATGACCTCCCCTGACTCCCCCAGTGGTCACTAACCCCCTCCCACCTCAAAGAAAGAACTTTAAAAACTTTTTTGCCAGCCTGTATGCAACCCTCAAATGTCATACCCAGATCCCTGACAGCAGTATGCAGGTCCCTGGAGCAGATATTAGTGCGTGCAGTGGACATCAGGCAGGCGGACCCAGGCCCATCCCCCCTACCTGTTCCACTTGTGCTGGTTAATGTTGAGCCCTCCAAAAAAAAACCAAAACCCACTGTACCCACATATAGGTGCCCCCCCTAGGTCTATGGTAATGGTATAGACTTGTGGGCAGTGGGTTTTGGGGGGATTTGGGGGGCTCAGCACACAAGGGAGGGGTGCTATGCACCTGGGAGCTATTTAAATATTTTTTTTAATTTGTAAAAGTGCCCCCTAGGGTGCCCAGTTGGTGTCCTGGCATGTGAGGGGGACCAGTGCACTACGAATCCTGGCCCCTCCCATGACCCAAAGCCTTGGATTTGTTCGTTTTTGAGCTGGGTGCCTTCGGTTTCCATTATCGCTGAAAACCGATAGCGCCCAGCTCAAAAACTGCCCAAATCCTAGACATTTGCCCCGCACAACCTCTATTATCGAAAAAAAGATGGGCGCCCATCTTTTTTCGAAAATACAGTTTGTCCCACCCCTTCGCATGGCCGCCCACGGAGATGGGCACCCACTTTCGATTATGCCCCTCAGAGTGTCCCCAAGTGTTTACATTTTTGAAAGAATAAACTATCAATTTGTGTTTATCTTTTCCACTTCATTCAGGATTTTATAAACCTCTATCACGTCTCCCCTCACCTTTCTATGCTCTAGACTGAAAAGCCTTAACCTATTTAGCCTTTCCTCATATAAGGGTCTCTCCATCCCCTTAATCATTTCGGTCACCCTTCTTTGTACTTTTTCTAGTTACACTACATCTTTCTCGAGACATGACAAACAGAATTGCACACAGTGCTCAAGAAGTGGTCTCACCATGGAGTGATACAGAGGCATTATAGAGTCTTTTAACTAAAAATGGACTTAATAGATTTTAACATGGGACTTTCCCACATACTAACCCTCTTTATAATACTGCCCAAAAATGGGGCTTTTTTATTTTGTATTTGTACAGGTCCTGTGTTAATTTCTCCATTAGTGCGTGAGATCTGCAAAAATATGAACCCTGGAGCACTTACTTCCTCCTATTTATGAGGCGCTAATGCTCCTGTATTAAGTCTGCATTATAAAGTTAGTGAGTGCTAATAAGAATGCGCTAGCTGGATAACGCTTGCACGCCCATTCCCCACCCATGACATTCCCCTTCCTGGAAAAATACATAGCATGCAATTTCTGCACGGTTACAGGCTAATTACTGAAAAATGCCTTAATGCATTTTGCTTTAAGCCTTTTTCCCCATATTATGCACACATTAGCACTTACTGTGGTTCAGTAAAAGGGCCCCTATGATATTCTCTGTTTAATTCTCTATTTCTTTCCTAATAATTCCTAACATTCTGTTTGTTTGTTTTTTATTTGGCCACTGCATGGGTTCAGCCAAGGGAAGTCTTGTCTCACCAATTTGCTTCATTTCTTTGGAGGTGTGAATAAACATGTGGATAAAGGTGAGCCAGTTGATATAGTGTATCTAGATTTTCAGAAAGCTTTTGATAAAGTTCCTCATGAGAGACTCCTGAGAAAATTAAAGAGTCATGGGATAGGAGGCAAGGTTCTGGTGTGGATTAGGAATTGGTTATTAGAAAACAGAGGGTAGGGTTAAATGGTCATTTCTCTCAATGAAGGAGGGTGAACAGTGGAGTGCCACAGGGATCAGTACTGGGACCAGTGCTATTTTACATATTTATAAATGATATGGAAATCAGAACAAGTGAGGTGATTAAATTTGCAGTTGATACAAAACTATTCAAGGACATTGGGTGACAACGCCGGTATTTGGAGAATAAAACCGGTGCAGGGTGGACTTCTACGGTCTATGCCCTGAGAAAGGCAGGGACAAATTAAACTCGAATATACATATAAAGTATTACATACCATGTAAAATGAGTTTATCTTGTTGGGCAGACTGGATGGACCATTCAGGTCTTTATCTGCCATCATTTACTATGTTACTATGTTAGGTTGCTAAAACCCGTGTGGACTGTGAAACAGGGGCATATCTGTAATGGGGCCAACAGGCGCCTGACCCCCGTACATTTGGCCCTGGCCCCCGCTACCGCTGCCACCCCCCCCTCGCCGCCAATGGAAGCCTATGGGATGCGGCGGGGGGGGGCAAAAACGGCCCCCGCACTTCGGGTTCTGGCCCCCCCTATCGGGGAAAGTCAGATACGCCCCTGCTGTGAAATATTGCAGGAAGACCTTAGGAAATTGAAAGACTTAAGTGGTGTATTATTATTCACATTACATGTTTAATGACATGAAAGATTTTTTTTAATTACAGTTTTAGTTAATAGGTCCCACACTACATGCATTTTCCCCAGGTCACACTACAGGTACTTCATGCTGGATATTTTCCTCTGATTATTTTTTTTTTATTTTTATAAGTATTCACAATATTTCAAGAAAACTCTTGATATGGAAAAATGGAGGGAGATAAGCAATACAGTTTCAAAATAAAACAATTGTACAAACAATATATTATTTCCCCACCTCCATTTCAAGTCCACAACTGTAGGGAAAAAACAAGGTACAATTCCATGAAATATATATTCCACTAACTCAGGCTAGGAAATATGAAGAGAAACTTAAAGTGCCATAAGAATAATAATTAAGAAGTAGATGATGATAATAATGCTGGTTGTTGATTACGAGTAACCTTCGAATCTAGGAAAGAACTCAAATGAGTGGGATCATAAAAAGTATATTTAACTGAATTAACATTCAATACACATTTACAAGGAAAGTTTAGCCAAAATAAACCACCCAACTGTAGGACCCTGGGACAAAGTTTAAGAAATAATTGACGTCTCTTTTGGGTTGCTCGTGCAATATGAGGAAATATTCTAATCTTATTGTTCATAAAGAGTTCATCCCTGTGACGAAAAAATTGTTTCAGAATCCAATCACGATCCGGTTCCAATACAAAAGTCACTATTAAAGTTGTTGGTGTAATACCCATCTCATCTTCTTGAATTATCTGTGTAAGATTCAGTATATGAAATGAAACTTCTGCACCTTGTTCAACTTGATTAATATTCTTTTTTATCCTTCTTATATGGTGGTAAATAGTATATCTCAGAAACAGACGGATAAGACTGTTCAGGAATCTTCAGAATTTCTGATAAAGGAGCCACTGATGTAATTTTTGGAAAATTAATCAGCTCTCAGTTGATTTTCCAAATTTTCAGTTTTGAAATGCAACAATGTATTTTCCTTAATCAAGTTGAGCTATCGTTATTCATTTGGATTGTTTTCTCAATATTAAATGTTCTGAAATAAAATTGTCTTTAAAATCTTTCTGAAATATTTATAATTCTCTTAAATCCAATGGAACAGAGATGACAAACACTAACAAAATAATCATTGTAGCAACTCAAGCCATATAATAGAAGGCATTTTTTGTTCAAGTTTATTTTACACTCAAAATTGAACCTCCATCTTTTAGATTAGTACTCTCCTTTCTATAATCATTGTTTGCAAACCCCCCACATAGTAAGCCATTTTACTTATGAACCTCTTTTATCCATAGTATTAAACTCTTCTCTATTCTTTATTGTGGATATTCATAACCAAAAGGAAATAAATGCTCTTAAGTTTGGAAAATCAGCAAAATAACTTCTGTATAAAGGCAACATATAATATTAAATCAGTCCTACCCTCCGACTAGGCAAGGCAACCGAGACACAGCAACACAGATGATGAAAACTGCTTCTTCTAATACAATACTGACACTCTGTGGACCATATCATAAATTCTAATGTAATGATCCCCATAAATATATTTTACTCTTTGATTTGTTTCGTTTTAAAGAGTCAATACAAAATTTTGTGTCTGTGTACCATCGCACACTGGACAGCTTAGAAATATGTGGTTGTGCTTTCATGAGAGTCAAAAAAGGGTCACACTTTGCAACAAGGAAGCAATATATTTCATAAAGTACTCGGTCCAGATCTTATATTCTATCATTGTCTCAGTTTATTTCTACATATAGATTTTCTGTGCTGCGTGATTAATAATGGGAAAAAAACATCAGTCTCAAAGGACAAACAGAATATAGATAGATAGATAGATAGATAGATAGATAGATAGATAGATAGATAGATAGATAGATATAGTGGGCTAGTTTCACCATGGTTAAATTAGCAGGTGTTGTGGTAGAGGTGGGGTTGAGAAAATGGTTTTGGGTGGGCCAAACATATTTTTTTTGTTACATTTGTACCCCGCACTTTCCCACTCATGGCAGGCTCAATGCGGCAGGCAATGGAGGGTTAAGTGACTTGCCCAGAGTCAAAAGGAGCTGCCTGTGCCAGGAATCGAACTCAGTTCCTCAGTTCCCCAGGACCAAAGTCCACAACCCTAACCACTAGGTAGTCCTCCACATATTGACATTGATTCCCCATTTCACAAGGGGGATCCACATTGGTACAAAAAACAGTAAATGTCAACATTGACACCCTCCCCCAGGCACATATAGGTATCTGCTTTAAGGGTCTGGTGTCAATGCTGAAGTTCAGCCCCCCCATCACCCCCCATGGAATTAGAACCCCCCCCCCCCCCCCCACTTTGCTACCCCTAGCACCCCATTCCACATCCCTAAAGCATCCAATCATCCCATCCCACAGCCCCAAAACATTTTTCCCCCTACCCTCTCAAAGTAGCCTATCCTCCCAGGTGCAACCCCCCCCCCCCTTCAGAGAAAAGATTGACAACAAGGAATCCAACCCCTTTCCCCAAGGTTCCCTCTCATCTTATATACCCTGATCCCACCCCCATTTCTTAACGGGGGCCCTGGGAGGTGTAGTTGGAGCAGAAACAATATCATTGGCTGTTCTTTCTCTTTGGCTGCGAGTTTCAAATGGCTGCTGTGCCTCCACCAGTAATCTTGTAGTACTACCACTAAGAGTCAGGCTGCCAAATAAGGAAATATGCCTTTTTAAACCCATTGCTTAAGAGCAGGAATGACTAGAATTTTGCATAAATGGTCTTATTTGGCAAGCTGACCCTGGTAAAGAGTTGTGGTAGGACTGAAAATGGGGAGTCTGATGGAGGGATGCTTGGGGGGGGGGTTCCTTGTTGCCAGTCTTCTTTCTGGGGAAAGTAATGGACCTGGGGAGGTAAGATGCTTTGGGAAATAGAGAGGATTCAAGGCTTTGGGAGGGGGTCAGATGTTTTGGAGAAGTGGGGTTAGGGGACTGAATGCATAATTGTGGGAGGGTGATTGGAGGGCTGGACCTCAACATTGATCCCACAACCTTACAGCAGATAATTATGTGTGCCTGGGGGAATAGTAAATGCTTATGAGGGGATCAGGGAGTTCTGATGCTGTGAGAAAGATAAGGGAAACTGGTGCTGCAAAAGCATTGATTTTAAAAAGTTACTCCCAAGCACATGTGGTGGCTTGTTGCATGTGTATTTTCCCCACATGCAACTTTTTAAAATTGCTGCTCCCACTGGACTTGGGGAGCCATACACATGCAGCCCTGCCTATTTACAAGACCCTCTTGTAAAATACTGTGGGAATTCTCCATGTCCTTGCCTTTGTGTCTGAATTCCCCTCTCCGCATTGTAAACACTTTCCCCGTCTCTTGGCTGTGCTTCGACTTTCCCAGTCCTAGGCCCAACTCCACACCACGTTTACTAGGTAACACTGGATGCTTGGCAGTTCAAACAATATCAAACCAGTCAGAAATTTCCTGTATTTAATTAGGAACAGTCTCTTCCCTGGGGCTATATGCCTCCCCGGGCTTAGTACATAGCTCCAGCACTCTTGTAGTTTCAACTCAGCAACCAAGAGAAAAACAGAAAAACAAGCTCTTTTCCCACAGGTACTAACCCAGCCCTGAGTCCCACAGTCCAAATCCTTTCCTCTCTGAGTTCATCAAATCCACTAATCCTTGGGCAAAAGTTCCAGCACTTTCCCCAGCAAAAAGGTTCCCAAAGTCCATTCAGCAAAAAAGCCCCAAAGTTCTTTCACCCAAAAGTTCCCCAAAGTTCATTCAGCTAAAAAGGTTCTGCTGTGCGCTTCACACCCACCCTAGCAAACCCTCACCTCAGAGCAACCTGAGGAAAGGGGACCCCCTCCCATTCATACCAGCCACTAACTCCTGGTATCCTCCCCAAGGGTCATGCTTGAGCCCAGAGCCAGGTGGAAGCTACTTCCCCAGGGAACCCGCTCAGATACTTCTTTGGGCTTTTCTCTCAATGAATTGAATTAACCGGTTCATCAAGGTTGCTAACAGGCCCCGAAATTGCCCCTTTTCCACCTGGGCTAAGGAAGAAATATCCATGGGCTCTACCTGCATTCCTTCACCAACCTATTTGGCCTCGGTAATCACCTCCTCGGGCATCCATTCCATAGGCTCTATCTGTCCCTCCCATCTCTCCAGCTGTTCCCAATCTTTATCATAAGCCTGCTCAAAAGCTTCCTCCTCCTCCCCCCTGGGAACCTGTAGTCTGGTTCACCTTCTCTAAGGGAGTCTAGTGGCCTCCTCTGGGAGTTGGGGGCATTGCGGCGTTGGTTAGCCTTCCTAGAGGATTCAGGTGATCATTCCCGAGGATGCTGGGATTGGTAGTCCCTCCATTGTTCCCACCCACACCTGCCTTTCCAGCGCCCCGGTCCGGAGTTCCGGCTCCTGGATCTACCTAACCCTTCACAAGTGTCACAGCATCTTTTCTAAAACTGGGCTTCATGTGTACTTGCCACAGAAGAAATGCAATTTTCAGTCTTGGGGCAATTACCCAGGCAAATGTTTAGCTACTCAGGCATTGTCAAGACAGATTAAACTGTGAAAAGGGAGTGAATCTGACTAAAAGCAAACAAAAGAGTTCTTTTTCTAGCCTCCTTATGCTCTCTTTCAATTTGTTCATAAGTTGTGTCAACAATTCCAAAGAACATTTGGGTTCAATAGGATTTTTTTTTTATGCAGATGATGTACAGCTCTTTTTACCTTGAAAGAAGAAGAGGAGGTGCTTATGGAAAAGTTGAATAGCAGTTTGCAGGCCATTGAAAATGGCTATGCATTAATGGATTAGTGCTTAACAAGCAAAAAACTGAGGTTTTGATGATAGGAGACAGTTTTGATCTTATCGCCCTATCTCTTAATTTATGCTGAGGTTCTTGTGCAGTTGCTGCAGAAGTAAGAAACTAGTGTCTGTTACTAAGGCGCGCTCAGTTTTTTGGCGTGCGCTAAAATTGTGGGCGATAAATCCTATGGGCATCTCTAACATGTAGCATGCCCACAATTTTAGCATGTGCTAAAAACGTGATTGCTCCTTAGTAAAAAGTGCCCTAGGGTAGGTTCTGGGATCCGTTTTCTACAGGAGAGAGTCAGATTGTCCATGCAGTTATAATCAGTATTTTTTAGATTGAAAATTTACAGTGTGCAACGTTTTTATTGATAGATTTGTTTAGATTGGTAGTTCAGTTGTCTGTTCTCCCAGTTCTAGACTATTGTAATTAACTCTTTGTATCTAGGGCTTTCAGGATGGCTATTATGCCATCTTCAGGTAGTCTAGAATGCTGTGGCATGTTTAATTTTTAAGGTGCCTCGGTTGGTGTCAGCTTGGCACCAGATGGAAACATTACATTGGCTACCTGTACAGACACGAGTGCAGTTTAAGGTGTTATATATTGTTTTCCATGCTTTGCATAATATAGACCTGTATTTCTGGCTCAAACGTTGGTGAAGCACACTACTGTTCGTTTACTGCATTCTAGTCAATGGTTGTTGTTGGAAGTTCCTCCATTGTGCCATATTACAAGTTCACATTTGAAAGCTCACTACAATCTAAAAATCAAATAATTTTACATTTCCAGAGACTAAAGGAGTGAGATATGAATGGATTTTCGTTACAAATTTTATGTATCAGGCCACAAAGATATGGAATGATCTTCCATAGAGTCTTTGAATTATTAATGATTATTTATGTTTTAGAAAGCACCTTAAGACTTGGCTGATTGAACTGATTGAATAACATAGAGTTCTGTGCATATACTGTTTCTTCCACAGGCATGTCATTGAACTATTTTTGGTATATGCAGGATAGAAGTATGGAATTAGTATTAATATTAGTATAAAGCTTAAAATTTATCAGTGGTGGGCCCACTTTTATGGAACAAGTTTCTCCAAATTTATGTAAGAACAGTATACTAAATTACGGAAAGCTTTAAAAACTTGGCCGTTTCCAGGAAGCATGAGTTACAGATAGGCTGATTGAATCTTGTGATGTTTTGAGAGTGAGGCATTCGCTCCATCTAATGCTTCCCCTCTTCTTTCTTCTGATGTTCTTTGTTCTAGGATGGTAGGTGTTGAAGAAAATGTCACTTTACTGGTGGGGAGGGGAATTTTATAGTTTTTAGAGGTTTTTAATTTTGGAATTTTAGGAATACTGTTAGGTCAATTTGATTTATGGCAGTTGGTTGGGATTGGGGAGAATCAAGGGATGGGTAGGAAGATGATTTAATTAACTTGGAAACAAAATATAAAAAAAATAACAACATGTTTTCATGGCAATCTAACAGAATACTGTAATCTGTAAAAGCTCTGTAGGTTTGTCAGGGTTTCTCAAAAGTGTCAACACATAAAGTAAAAGATCTAACCCTTTTAAGCTTCTCCACTACCATGCTATCCTCAAGGGCTCCAATTTTATGAAAGTTATTGGCATGATATTCAAATGATCCCACTCAGGGGGAGTTATTAATATATAAATATATGCACAGTACCTCATTATTATGCAAACTGAATAATGCAACTTGCATTGAATCTAAAAGCTAGCATTATTTTTCCTGCTCGGGAGCATCAGATTGCTAGCATGTAATGATGATTTTCTAAAAGGGTTCCAGGGGTGATCCGGGAAATTACAGACCAGTAAGCCTGACTTCAGTGCTGGGCAAAACAGTGTAAACTAATAAAAGAATAAAATTATGGAACACGTAGACAAGCATTGCTTAATGGGACAGAGTCAGAATGGGTTCAACCAAGGGAAGATTTGCCTCAGCAATTTGCTTCATTTCTTTGAAGGTGTAAATAAACAAGTGGATAAAGAAGAGCCCGTTGATGTAGTGTGTCTAGATTTTCAGAAAGCTTTTGACAAAGTTCCTCATGAGACACTCCTGAGAAAATTAAAAAGTTATGGGATATGGGATAGGAGGCAATGTCCTTCTGTGGATTAGGAATTGGTTACTGAACAGAAAACAGAAGGTAGAGATAAATGGCCATTTTTCTCGGTAGAGGAGGGTGAATAATGGAGTGCTACAGGGATCTGTTCTGGGACAGGTGCTATTTAACATATTTATAAATGATCTGGAAATGGAACAACGAGTGAGGTGATTAAATTTGTAGATAACACAAAACTATACAAAGTTGTCAAAACACATGCAGATTGTGAAAAACTGCAAGAAGACCTTAGGAAACTGGAAGACTAGACATCCAAATGGCAGCTGAAATTTAATGTGGACAAATGCAAAGTGATGCACATTGGGAAGAATAATCCGAATCATAGTTACCTGATGCTAGGGTCCACCTTAGGAGTCAGCATTCAAGAAAAAGATCTAGGTATCATTGTAGACAATACGCTGAAATCTTCTGCCCAGTGTATGGCAGCAGCCAAAAAAGCAAACAGGATGCTAGGAATTATTAGAAAAGGGATGAAAACTAAGACCAAGAATTTTATAATGCCTTTGTATCTCTCCATGGTGCAACCTCACCTTGAGTATTGCGTTCAGTTCTGGTCACCATATCTCAAAAAAGATATAGCGGAATTAGAAAAGGTTCAAAGAAGACCAACCAAAATGATAAAGGGGATGGAACTTCTTTTGTATGAGGAAAGGCTAAAGAAGTTAGGGCTCTTCAGCTTAGAAAAGAGGTGTCAGAGGATGTGGTAACAGCAGTTAGGGTATCTGGGTTTAAAAGAGGTTTGAACAGGTTCCTGGAGAAAAAGTCCATAGTCTGTTGTTAAGATGGACATAGGGGAAGCCACTGCTTGCACCAGGATTGGTAGCATGAAATGTTGCTACTAATTGGATTTTTGCCAGGTACTTGTGATCTGGATTGGTCACTGTTGGAAACAGGATACTGGACTAGATGAACCATTGGTCTGACCCAGTATGGCTATTCTTATGTTCTTATCCTGATGCACCTGGGTGCATCTTAAATACCCTGGAGCTTGAAAAAATAGTGCTCCCCTTCTCCCCACTGCCCTCTCCCCAAAGATCCCCACAAAGACTCCCATTCCTCAATGTAGCTCCCTCCCCCAAGCCTATCTTTATGAATACTTTGTGATCTAGAGGGTCCAGAGCAGGAGCCAGCAGCCAGTGACATATAACTTCACTATTCATGCATTTATAAAAATTATAGAGAAAGTATCAGGTCAGCGATAACTACTATCCATATAACTATTTAGTTTAAGTCTGCTAAACAGTGAGTGCCAGCATGGTGAGCATATTATACTCAACACTACTTCTTACATATATTCAGTGCCACTTTAATACTTTCACCATGCAGGCTGAACATTAAACTCTATATTTTCATCATTAACCCTTTCAAACACATCTGCTGAAACAGCGCTACTAAGCAAAAGATAATGTTTCACTCTTCAAGGTTACATAAAATAATATTGAAGCTGGAAAATGTTGTCCAATACTTACAGCACAGAGCTGTTAATTAGAATTTTGTTGTTTAATGCATGTTAAGAAGCCAAAATTAATCATTATTCCCATAACGCACATCAATAATCACCTCCCTGAGTATGGTCTCTTGAAGACTTGTGAAAAAGCAAGCTGAGCTCTGAGCATGTCTAGGCAGTCATGTGATCCTGCTAGTCCAAGAAAGCAAAAGGACTACTTTGCTCTATTCTGTGCAACACCTAAACTTATTACAGTACAAGTACAAAACTCCAGACTGCTCAGGGATTGGGTCAGTCCAGATTTTTGGATTTTCTGGATTCTCAGACAGTACTTTTAAAATTCAAATTTAAGGAAGAATTAAGAGATGAACAGGAAAATGTTGATGTATTCATTAACATATGCAGAAAACAGGAAAAACAGACTGTAAAAGCTCAAATTTAAAATATGGGTACAGTGTACAGTATTTATTCACTCTTTTCCCCATGCAGTGTCTCTCTTCCTCATCTAGCATCTCTCCTCCCCTTCCAGCTTCTCTCTGTGATTCACTTCCCCATACACCGTCTTTCTTCCCCATAGGAGGGGACCCAGGGGCCTGAGCCCAAAGTAGGGGGCCCAAGCCTCTAAGGCTCTCCCGTGGTTATGCCTCCCCAAGCATGGTCTGGCATCTCTCCCTCCCCTCCTGACCCTGCATGCGGCTCTCTCTCTCACTCTCCAGTGCACAATGCCTTTTCATAAGTCTTCCATGCTGAAGCACCAACGGCAGTGGCAGCCTTACTCTTAGGCTGCCTCCGGCCTACACCGGACTTTTCCCCTCTCACCTGTCCCACTCCTTCTGATGTAACTTCCTGTTTTCAGAAGGGCAGGACGGGTCAGAGAGAAGTTCCG
Source organism: Microcaecilia unicolor (assembly GCF_901765095.1). Classification (NCBI taxonomy): domain Eukaryota; kingdom Metazoa; phylum Chordata; class Amphibia; order Gymnophiona; family Siphonopidae; genus Microcaecilia; species Microcaecilia unicolor. The sequence continues at coordinate 92,893,574 of NC_044035.1, forward strand.
GTGTAGATAGAGGCAGCCTGTGAATATGCTGCAGCACAGCAGACTTCTGAAAAGGTATTGTACACCTGAGAGTGAAAGAGAGCCACAAGCAGGGCAGGAGCAGAGGGAGAGACGCTAGACCATGTGTGGGAGAGAGCAGGAGGGAGGAAAAAGGTGTACTCTGGATTCTTGGGAAGTCCAAATGCCACAATTTTTAGGGGTCCAGATTCTCGGTAGGTCTGTATTTCTGGTGTCCGGATTTTTGGACTTCTGTATCTGTTTGTAATTAAAGTAAGAAACCTTTATACTTCCTGTGACTACAAAAGGACTTGCGATGGGAGTTGTAACTGTTCTTGAGCAAAATGCACTTGAGTTACTAATATTTTTGTTTGTACACAAATGCATGATAGAATATGTAGCTGGTAACCTATTATAATTTAATTGCAGCTGTAAATTTAGTCAATGCAAGTAAAGCAGTCAACCTCATAAATGATCTTCTGCTTAAATATGAATCATATATTTGACAGAAGGAATTGTAAGTGAATGAACGCTAAGCTGGTATAACTCATATAAATGAGCATTGAACCTGCTGTACACCGCCTTGGGTGAATCTCTTCATAAAGGTGGCTAATAAATCCCAATAAATAAACACACATGTGAGGCAGTTACTTGATCTTGCTAATCCAAGCCAGGAGGAGGTCTGCTCTGTGCAATTCTTAAGGTTATTATCTGTTTGTAATTAAAGGGTAATGCATGAGGTTACCTGATGCCTATGAAGCTGGAGAATCTTTCTACAGTCAGCTATTGGGGTCAGAAGTTCTAGGACGTCTTCAAGCTGTAGCAACAATCTGCACCATCACTTCACACTTCTTACCAGCAGCACAGTAGGGAAAACAAATTGGGACATGGCTTAGTGCAAAGACTTGCTAGAGTAAAGTCAGTTGCATAAATCTGGAATCCTTTTCATACATGTTATTGTGAGTAAATTGCTGTATCAACCATTGGTAGTAAAAACTGGGGGGGAGGGGCTCTTTTACTAAAGGATGAGTAGCCTAGTGGTTAGTGCAGCAGACTTTGATCCTGGGGAACTCAGTTAAATTCCCACTGCAGCTCCTTGTGATTCTGGGCAAGTCACTTAATCCTTCATTGCTTCAGGTACAAATAAGTACCTGCATTTACTATGTAAACCACTTTGAATGTAGTTGCAAAAACCCCAGAAAGGTGGTATATCAAGTCCCATTTCCCTTCCCCTTCCCCTAAAACGTAGCTCAAGTTATCTGCAGCAGGACCCATAGGAATAAAATGGATCCTGCTGCAGATAACTCAAGCTAAGCTTTAGTAAAAGACCCCCTGAATGCTTTCAAATGCTATTGAGTTGTGCAACTTCATTATTGATGCTCGTGGAAGTGTATAAAAAAAGGTGAGGGGAGAATACAGACCTGAACTATATACAATCAGACCCTTGCCTTAGTACTGACTTGTGTTGCAAAGAATTATAAATTGCAAAGGGTATATTTACTACCCTTTGAGATTTAGTACACTGGAACATGTTATGATTGAACTATGCAAGGAGCTGCCTGCGCCTGAAGTGGGAATTTCAAGTACTGAAAGCACATCGTGACATTGTGCGATTTATGGTACAAATAGATGATTACAGGTACATTTTTTTCTAAATTTGAATTCTGTGGTTTAACAGGTTCAGATATGTCAGATTTTAGAATGAAAGGATAGATGTATAATAACCAGAGTGAAACACATTGAATATCAGGTTTTGACTATGGCAGGCCTAACCAGCGTGTCCACCATTAAACCAGAGGCTCCTTCCCTCAAACCAGGTTCAGTACTCACTGCTTGTAGTTCCAACCGCTGCTGCAATGAGTAAGAGCCAAGAGTCTAAACAAGGGAGGAAATGAAAGTTGGAGAGTCGTCCCAGTCAGGAACATTCTTCCCTCCAGACCAACGATCACAGAGCTTCCAGGTTGTGGCAGGGCCAACCTGGGAGCAGAACTTAAACAAACCCCACTTACATCACAACCAGGTTCCCCCAGTACAGCCTAAGAGGAAAGCAACACAACAAGCAAGGGCACCAAAGGACTCCAGCGTAGCCTGCCACAGAGGCTGAGGTCCACTTGGCAGTGGAGACAGCTGCCTTGTCTTCCCTTTCCTTTTCACCATCAAAAGATAGGTAAGGTGCCTAATCGGGCAGACTAGTCGTGGTCCCAATCGGAACTCCTGCTTGAACGTCTGTTCACATCACATTCTTGGTTTGATTTCCTCCAAACCTACTTCTAATAAATAGATGCCTCTTAAGCCCCAGGCAGTCACTTTGCATCTTGCCTTAGGTGATTCCCTTTAATGCCCTGGTAAAATCACTTAACTCCTTATTGCTTATGTTTATGTTTATTAAAATGTAATATACTGCCTTTTATACCAGGCATCTCAAAGTGGTTTACAATATAAAAACAAAATAGATCAAAAAGAACTCCATAAAATGACTGGGTAAAGCACGTGTCAATATTTTTTTGCATTAAAGCCTCTGTCACCACACTTCCCTTAGTAATATTGAACCATTTTAATAATATTTTCTCTACCATATGCTTTAAGACAGCTACTTCTTTGTTTTAGTTTAAGATCATATCAAAATCATTCAATTTTCTCAGTTTACTGCTCTTTAAGGGGCCCTTTTACAAATGAGTGGTGGGCCTACCGCCAGCTTGCTGTGCAGCAATTTGGCTCTACCATCAGGATCCCACCATGCACCATTTCTGGTGCTAGAAAATAGTTTTTTTATTTTCTAGCACTGGGAACATGCTCAGCAGTAATTGGGCAGCACCACACTGTATTTTTGTCTTCTGTGTTGTCAAGGTGTATGTTAATGTGTCTTATGAGTAAGATGTTGGTATAGGTGATACATGTGTTGGAGATGAAGTCCATGAAATCTGTTTTGGATTCTTTCCAGTTGCCTGATAGTCTATAAAGTAGAATGATGCAAAGATGACCCATTAGTGATTCATCTATTATTTTGAGAGCAGTGATTTCCAGATGGGGTGCTCTGATTTCCAATATTGTCTCAGATTTGAAGAAGGATCTGTATTCCTCTGCCCTTTTTCTTTTCTCTCGTCCAGTGTGATATTTTGTCTTCTTCAATCCAGACTTTGATAATGTTTGCTTTGTTTAGCACTGATCATGAGCTAATGTAGCCAATGGACATGGGTAGGAAGCTTTCCTCATGTATGGGTTTTGGTGTTATCTTAGTCAGTTGATTTTGGTTGTGGTCTCTGTGTTTGATCCAATAACTCCTATTTTCTGATGAGTTGACCTCCCTGGCCAGGTCTGGGTTTTGCTGGTGTGTTTTATTTCTTCTCCTGTGTAGTTTTTCAGTCGTTATCTGTGGTGAATGATTACAGGAATTGATTGTTCATCTCCATTTTTGAGGGCATGGGTGCCTATTATGAGGAGGAGGAGAAATAGTATTGCTATTGTTGTAAATGATGCCATGGTTTGCTGGGTGAGTTGTCTGTGCTCCTGTGTTTGTTTGTTTGATTGTTTGTTGTTGTTTTGGTCTGAGTGGTTTGTAATGTTTATTTGTTCGATTACGTTGAGGTGAGATGTATGTCTTTGCTCTGGTTCATCCTGCGGCCTCCCTTCTCACATCAGTATTCAGTAATACCATCAAGGAGCATGAGTTCATGTTATACATGAAGAACTCAGAGCTGTTTATGGTTGGCTCATTTACAAGGATGTTTGTTATAAAGTTGCTGCAATCAGGTGAGTGAATTACTCAATAAAAATTGTGAAACCACTTCCCGCTGTGTTCAATACCATAGGGAAGAGCTGTAGATTTTTTAAGTCTCAGATAGTTCACAAAACCAGAAAGTAGCACTGCGGCTTTAAATCTAGACTGAAAGCCCACCTCTTTAACATTGCTTTTGACTCGTAACCACTTGTAACCACTCGCCTCCACCTACCCTCCTCTCCTCCTTCCTGTACACATTAATTGATTTGATTTGCTTACTTTATTTTTTGTCTATTAGATTGTAAGCTCTTTGAGCAGGGACTGTCTTTCTTCTATGTTTGTGCAGCGCTGCGTACGCCTTGTAGCACTATAGAAATGCTAAATAGTAGTAGTAGTAGTAGTGAAAAAGAAGAGCAGACACTACAGAGAATGCCAACCTCAGCAGTGGGAATATATACCCAGTTAACAAGTTAGGCAGTAAAGCGATGACATCAGCAGTGAGGAATTAACAATTGTAAGTGAGGTAGTTAGCACATAAAGCTATCTTTAACGATGTTGTTTTATAATTATATATGTACTGATGTACTCCACCTAGAATCGGCAACATAATGTGGAATATAAATGTTTGAAATAAATAAATAAATAAATGCATTACAATAATCAATATACAAAATCAAATAAGCATAAAGCAGCTGATCAAAATCAGACACAGCAAAATAGGGATGAATCTTACAGAGTTGGCATAGATAGTAAAAGGAAGAAGAAACTAAGGGGGGTCTTTTACAAAGGTGCACTAGTATTTTTAGTGTATGCAGTAAACACTAGAGATGCCCATAGGAATATATTTTAGCATGCACTAAAAACGCTAGCGCGCCTTTGTAAAAGGACCCTAATTCTGATATATGATTCTCAAAAGTCAATCCATCAGCCAGAAAAACTCCCAAAGTATGTGCCTAGTCCTTAGCCACTATATTGGAACCTTCCCATAACAAAGATGGAGGGAGAACGGACAACTACCTCTACAAATCTACAGGAATTTAGTCTTGTATTTTTATTGATATTGCAATGCAAAATACAAAACTAGATTAGGCTCCTAATATTAAATTGGAGAGAGCAAATATGTATATGTATTGGTATACCATCTCTCCTGGTGTGGCTCCATTAGGTTAATAGATTGATCCATTCAACCTTTTTGTTTGTTAGACCCCAGTCACTCTAATATTTGGAGAACTTTGCCGGAAAAGCTTGGAGTCCTTTGTGTAAAATTGTGGGTAGATCTCTATGGAAACATTTAGCACCCTCTCAATTGAAACATGCTTTTATTATCCCTTTATTGAAAAAGATAGACTTAGATGTATTGGAATTAAAAATTCTAGACCTGTTGCTAATTTAGGACTCTTTTTCCTAGGCCGCAGTAGTGATTCCCCAGACAGCAAATACGATGAAGCCCATTCAGGTTCTTTGGGCTTTATCACATTTGCAGCACAGGAATCACTACCATGGCTTACTAAAATGAGCCCTTATTGTTTCTATGAAAGGTTTTAGAAAGGTCATTTTTCTAGAACTTCATGAGTTTGTGGAAAACACAGGTGTTTTGTCCAACATTCAGTCTGGTTTCCAGAGTCATTTTAATGGCTACAATGCTCGTAGTAGTGCAAGATGAAGTCTATAAATGTTTACATCAAGGAAGATGTGAGCCGTTAATCCTTTTGGACTTAGCATCAGCATTTGATTTGGTTGATCCAGAGTTACTGATACAGCGCTGTAGGAAATTGGTACTGTAAGCACTGTACTGGATTGGTTGGGATCTTTTGTACAGAGGTTTGAAACCTAGAGTGGTTTTGGGACCAGTATTTTTCAAGAGACTTTCAGGTAGCCCATACTGTTAGATCAGTACTTTTCAGATTAAAGAGTTTGCAGATTGAGACCTTTTTTTACCTGCTGATCTGTTTCGATTAGTTCTACTGCATGTAATCAATCATTTGTCTCCAGTTGCCCAAACCTCTATAATAATATTTAATCTATATTTTAAAATGCATTAGACATATAATAATATCAAAACAAATTCCTGCAAAAACAAAAATTGTTTATATATAAACTACTCCTAAAAAATGTTTCATATGAAGCTGTAAACATGAAACCTCATGACAACTGCATTTAAACACACGAATGCAAAAATCAATCAGTGAAAGAAATATGAAACAGACAACAAAGGTAGAAAAAATCATTTTATTTTCATTATAGTGTTTGGAATATGTCCACTTTGAGAATCAGGTGCTCAACATTAAAAGTTTATATTTATTTACTTATTTATAGCATTTTATCCCACATTAAACATGAATTAGATTGGAACCTGGATCATTTAATTTTTTTTCCTGGAGTAATTCATTGCCCCCCCCCCCCAGGCTCTCTCCCCGGTTATAGCCAGCTCTGCAATTTGGGAGGCGCAGAGGTGGACGGGGGGGGGGGTGCAGAGGTGGATGAGGGGTGCAGAGGTGGACGGGGGCGGACGCAGAGGTGAACTGGGGAGAGAGCCTGTTGTTAAACATTTACCAGCACACCACTGGGTCTGACCCAGTATGGTTACTCTTATGTTCTTATGTAATGTCAGGGTACCCTTTCATACTTTCATGTAGCAACAATAATTAGGCTAGCAGACATTATTTTAAGAATGTGACTGCTTTCTTTGTGAGCAATGCCCCTTAACATGGTTGTACACTAGCAGTTACTGTGCGGTAATCAACTCATTAACCCCCAGATTCTATATAGTGTGCCTAGAGATCCGCTCCAAAATTCAAGCTGATTCTATAACAATGCGCTTAACTTAAGCTTAACAGGATTATTTTCGAAAGAGAAGGGCATCCATGTTCCGACACAAATCGGGAGATGGGCATCCTTCTCTCAGGGTTGCCCAAATCGGCATAATCGAAAGCCAATTTTGGGCATCCTCAACTGCTTCCTGTCGCGGGGACAACCAAAGTTCACGGGGGCGTGTTGGCACCGTAGTGAAGGCGGGACTGGGGCGTGATTAAGAGATGGGCGTCCTTGGCCGATAATGGAAAAAAGAAGAGCGTCCCTGACGAGCACCTGGCCGACTTTACTTGGTCCATTTTTTCTTGCGACCAAGCCGTGAAAAGGTGCCCAAACTGACCAGATGACCACCGGAGGGAATTAGGGATGACCTCCCCTTACTCCCCCAGTGGTCACCAACCCCCTCCCACCCAAAAAAACTTAAAAAAAAATTTTTGCCAGCCTCAAATGTCATACCCTGCTCCATCACAGCAGTATGCAGGTCCCTGAAGCAGTTTTAGTGGGTGCAGTGCACTTCAGGCAGGCGGACCCAGGCCCATCCCCCCCCCTACCTGTTACACTTGTTGTGGTAAATGTGAGCCCTCCAAAACCCACCTGAAACCCACTGTACCCACATGTAGGTGACCCCCTTCATGACGTATGGCTATGGTAGTGATGTACAGTTGTGGGGAGTGGGTTTTGAGGGGCTCAGCACACAAGGTAAGGGAGCTATGCACCTGAGAGCAATTTGTGAACTCCACTGCAGTGCCCCCTAGGGTGCCCAGTTGGTGTCTTGGCATGTCAGGGGGAACAGTGCACTACGAATTCTGGTTCCTCCCATGACCAAAGGGCTTAGATTTGGTCGTTTTTGAGATGGGCGTCCTCAGTTTCCATTATGACCGAAAACCGGGGATGACCATCACTAAGGTCGACCATCTCAACATTTAGGTCGACCATCTCTAAGGTCGATCTAAATGTTGAGATTTGGGCGTCCCCAACCATATTATTGAAATGAAAGATGGACGCCCATCTTGTTTCGATAATACTGGTTTCCCCGCCCCTTCGCTGGGCCGTCCTGCAAGGAAGCCCTCATGAAAACTTGGGTGCCCCATTCGATTATGCCCCTCCAAGCTAATGAGCACTTAACAAGTAATAATGAGCACTAATTAGAATTTACGTGTGCAATTCGCTAAGCGTATTCTGTAACAAAGTGTGCCAAACTTCTAACATACTGTGAGAAGGCAATCCCCAGAGATTCCCCAGTGAAGCAGTTGAGCCCAGAACTACAGGTCCCAGAAGTCCTTGCAAGAATGAGTGAGGGGACTAGTCCTAAAAAGATGGAATGGATTCCCAGTCCAAGCAGGGGGAGTAATGGCTCGAGGCTGGGTGAGCCTGTTACTCCCTTCCCCACTAGAGGACGAGGGGAGGATGAAGCTCAGTTTCCCTGGCTTCACCATCAGTATATAATTCCCCCCAGCTGTGACAAGGGGAGAGCAGATTTCCTGGAGGCTCTCAGTCCCCAAGGAGAGAGGGGAGACAAATGGAGAGAGAGACTCCATGGAGTATGTGGAGGAAGGAAGTAGCCTGCCACTAGAGCTACCTAAGGGAGAGGAGCCAGCTACCATGGAGTGGGAGAATTCAAAGGTTGCCCTGCCCAGCACTTGAAGGCAGTGGAGGAGCCACATCGGGCATGGTGCTGAGAGGTGGGAGAAACTGCCAACCCTGCTCCTTACAGGGTTCCCTCTGTGCTGTGAAAAGGCAGGTGATTTGTGGTATTGGTTTGATGTGCAAAGACTGTCCATGAAGATTTGTTCTGAACTGTTGTGCTATATTGGAAGTGTGCTGAACTCTTACTAAACCCTTCTGAAGGAGGGGGAAGGAAAAGCTAATGCCCTAATAGAAGACCTGTGGTCTTGAGTAGCTGAGCATTTGCTGAGTGATTTTGGGACCTGGACTGTACCTTTTTTTTCTTTTGAAGATTATCTTATGAGAACTGTACCTTCTTTTGAAGACTATATTAAGAGGGCTGTACCTTTTGTTTTGAAGAATATATTATGATTTTTGGTATGAAATTGCCTTGATAATAAAATACTTTGGCCCTGAGTCCCAGTATCAGCAGCATTCTGTCCGGGAACCCTGGGAGCCCCGCAGGCTTGCTGGCTCCACCCAAGAGGAGGAAGCGGACCCCCCCTTTACAACATACAGGCAAAAAGAGATGTGGTTATGGGTAGGAAAATTGGCATTTTCTGGGCATTCCAAAATTTATGCGCATGGTTATAGAATATGGCCCAGTGCACGTAAATCTATGCGCCAGGATTTATGTAACATTTTCGTTGGTGTAAATGGATGCATGTAGTTTTAGGTGCTGACATAGCAACTAGGCATGTTCTATATACTGTACCTAAATCTAGGCGCCGATTGTAGAATACGCTTAGTTAGCACTGATTTCAATGCTGATTTTTTAGGCACCATATATAGAATCTCCCCATAAGTGTTTATCACGTTTTAGTAAGAGGTCCCCATAGGTTGGTTTCTGGAAGCCAATGTGTGAATTTACATGTGTTACAGTCTCAGATTCATCCATTCAGAACTAGCTTTGGAAAGGGTCAGTTTTGCATTACTGGGACTAGGCTTTGAATTTAAAACTGCTACTATATTTCTTTTTCTTTGCTAACAATTTGGTACTTAATATTTTTTCTTTCTTCTTTTCCTTCAATAGTGCAGCAACTTATTATACTTTGATCACTTACTTGCAAGGAAAGAACTATTAAAATTTCAAGACCAATAGTCTCATGGTAGTGATCAAACAGAAATTGCAAGGGAATGTATGTATAGTTAATTACTTCTTAAAATGAGTCATTGTGAGGATTAGACTATGAGTAACACAACATTGAAGATGACTCAAAAGTCAGCAGACGATGCTCCAGATGGTTGAAATGTTTATTGTGAAGCAAATGAGACTCGACAAGCTGTGTTTCGGTCAACAAGGCCTGCATCAGGAGTCTCTTAGATTGCACTGAAATGTCCACCTGAAACAATGTTTATAGTTAATATGAGGAAAACAAAAAACCAACACGGCGCTCTGTTCACCAAAACAGGTGAAAAGCTCACGCAGGCTTCTGGGCAAATGCTCGTGTTTCAACTGGACATTTCAGTGCAATCTAAGAGACTCCTGATGCAGGCCTTGCTGGCCGAAACACAGCTGTGTCGAGTCTCATTTACTTCACAAAATAATTTAATCGCCCTTTTAGAATAACCAATGCTATATTCACTATCTGGATTTAAGCAAGATGTACATAGAGGGACTTGCTGACCTAAACATGTATTCCCTGGAGGAAAGGAGAAACAGGGGGTGATATGATACAGACGTTGAAATATTTGAAAGGTATTAATCTACAAATGAACAGCTTTTCCTGCCCGTTTTTGTTTCCGTTGTGGATTTGTATTGTTTTGCCAGTCTTCCAGAAGCTGGTCTTTCTGCTTCAAGACACGTGAAATTTGACTTGGATTGACACCATATTCTTTAGCAATAGATGCTTGACTTTATTTGTTTTCTAATTTTATAAGAACTTCTATTCGTTCAGCCAGTGTTAAAGTCTTACAGTTCCGCTGCGACGACGACCCCGGTGTACGCTGTAACAACATTATTTCGCTTATTCTGCCTGTGACAGTTAAAGAGGCTGTAAATTTGAAATCTCGTTGGTTGTCACATGCCAATCGGCTTCCATATTCCATGCGCACTTATGCGGAGTCTTTCCTGCAGAGGAGCGGTCTTGAACCATGCATATAAGCGAATCTTGCACTTATCCGTGGTGCACTAAACCGAAGTTTGTCCCCATAGAAATTGATGGTGCCAAAAACAGGACCGAAGTAAGGCATGCAGTTAAACAGAGCATACGCTTATCCGACGTGCACTTAAATGGAGTGCACTGTGTGTATATATATTGTGATAAACACAGTGTCTACCCTTACATGAGGAGGCCGCCAGAGGGCGCTCTCTCACTGAAATCGGGAAAATGCCCATTCTGGTCACTAGAGGGAGCTCCAGGGATCGAGCTGAGTATTGGCATGTATGGGCCAGTAGAGGGAGCTCCAGAGAGATAGCTGGGGGAGTGAGAAGAGACTTCTGGACCCAGATCTTTCTAGAACCAGAGGGGCGAGGTCTCAAGAGGTGGGGAGGTTTATTGGACACCTCATAAATAGCTTGCTCTTAGCAGAGGAGCGGTTTTTTTTGCCCGAAAGAGAGGAGTTTTGCCCGAGGGAGAGGAGATGGGAGCCTGGAGGCCGGAGCTGTGTGTCCCGGGGCTGAGAAGGTGAACTGTGTGTCCCCAGTACGGGCAAGGTAAAGCAGGCTGCAAAGGCCTGGGGTTAGAAGTCCCCAAAATATTGTGGTTGGACTGTGAAGTGTTTAAAAAGAACAAACAGCCGTGGGGTGGAGGATAGGACCGTAAGGTTAAGGTGAATAAAGTGTGTCCTATCCAGGGGAGGTGGCTGTTATACCCTGAGACCCAGATGTTCCCCAGTAAATGGTCTCAGGGGGGTGAATCGCAGTCAGAATAAGAGTTGGAAAGCCAGGTTCCCAAAAGACTGTAACCTAGCTAATAAACTGAATTTACATGCAACCAGCTAATTTGCATATTTTTGCAAGCAGAGGAAGCTGTGCTATCTTCCAGAGAAGGGTGACCTGGGGGGCCCCACCAGAAGAACTGGTAAGGTGGGTCGGTTACCAGGAGATACAGCGGGGAGGCCGGGCCAGGACTGCAGGTTAAGGAAGAGGTCACCCTGAGGGAAAGGGGAGGACCAAACCTAGAGGCCTGAGTCAATGCAGTCACAGAGAAGTCTGGTTTCAAGGTGGTTCCCCGAGGCAAAAGGCTGGTGAGGCCGGGCAGGAGCCACTAGAGGGCCACTGCACACCAGAGAGCACCCCTGTGGGGGTTACAAAGGGCACTATCCCAGATGGGACCTTGTTGTTGAATAACCCCCTGAAGACACGGACATCAGAGAATCCCTGCTACCCTTGACAGTTGAATAACAGTGTCTGAAAGTTGAAACCAAGGGAAGAGCAGAGGGTTGGTGGGACCCAGGCAATAATTGTATCCCCAGGGAAGTGTGCAGAAAGGCCCACTGACTACAGGCAGGTTCTGGGGGACTAGAGAACTCAAAGTGAAGCTGAGGGGAAAAGGCATCAGTCTCCAGAGGAGGTCTTCTGTGTCATCTTCACAATATATATATATATATATATATGTTACAACTTTGCCTTACCCTTCACTACCAATTATAATGTTCTATTACGTATTGTGTTGACATCGCTAGTATACCATGTCATACTTTGTATTGTTTTCAAATATTTTTACTGCTGTAATTGCCTATTGCTCATGTTTGATCTATTCTTAGTGTACACAGCCTTGAGTGAATTCCTTCAAAAAGGCGGTAAATAAATCCTAATAAATAAATAAATAAATAAGTGTATCTAAATAATTTGGTTGTTTCTGTATATCTTGACCCTAATACTCTTCAACAGTTGATTTGCAAAAGATCAATATCATAAAATTAACCCAAATTTACAGTAGTTCACCCCTTCTAGAAGTTGTTAGAGGCACATACACTTTCAGAGTAAAAAAAAAGTTGATAACGTGTCATGGCCTTTTTGTGTTTCATTGTTTTTATTGATCATTCAGTAAGTTCAAACAGTATAGTATACACTGCAGGAGAGGTTCTTGGCTGAGTGGAAGAGGCTAGCTTTGTCTTTAGTTGCAAAAAGTGAAGAAATAGCAGATGCATGACCTAGTTGAAGGTATTTAAATGTTTGTAATACTTTATTTAAAAGACACAACAACAAATGCTGGTGCTGCCAGAAAAATGAGTAATATGAATTATTAGAAATCCTAATAGAAGCATAGGCAGTGAGGTTCCTGTCTAGCAGGCTGTGAGCATATTAACAACTAGAATTCATAGCAGAAATACAACTAGTCATGCAGATAAAGGGATGTAAGCAGTACAGTAAACATTTTTTTATATATAATATTTTTTTTGAGTCAGGGAGATACACCGTACAGACATGTATGGGGGGAATACCCCTCAACCTATTACAGTGAATGTTAAACGTTTTATTTTTTCTGGATGAGACTTGATATACTGTGTTTCTGTGGTTATAATCAAAGCAGTTTACATATTATATCCAGCTACGTATTCTGTCCCTGGGGCAATGGAGGGTTGAGTGACTTGCCCAGAGTCACAAGAAGCTACAGTGGGAATTGAACTCAATTCACAGCATTTTGACGTCCGTACAACGTGCTGCGACGTCAAACTCCGTCCAACTGGAAGGATGCATCATGCAGCTTTAACAGCACGAGGATGAAGAAGTTAAAGAAGACCTCGGCTGGGCTGGCGGGGGTTGGGGTCCCCCGCCAGCTGAAGTAATAGTTTAAAAAGCCGGCAGGAGCGGACCTCGGGGTAGGTGATGGCAGTAGGCGGGGAAAGGGTTGGCGGTAGGCGGGAGAGAGTTAACGGCGGTAGGGGGGTCCAGGGGGAAATCTGCGGGGGCCCAGGCCCTGTGGCCCCACGCAGGTACGCCCCTGGTTTGGAGAAAGTGTGGCCTGGCTGTGCCTGTTTTCCCCGATGTTGATTAGGGGGTTGGAAAAAAGAAAAATGAAAAAAGAAAGGACAACCAAATGAATTCCAAAGCAAGGATAAATGATTTATTAATAACCAAACACTATGTTGCTATAATATTTTCCTATGACATCAACAGGATGTGAGTAGCTTTGAGCTCTAGTGAGAGTTTCAGAGGCCAATGTATGCACTATTCTATATACACAAGAAACAAGCAAGTAATCAATCATTTCAGGGTGATTTTCAAATAGCTCACAAATCTGCAAACCATATGGGCAATTTTAATGTGTGCACTTCAATGAAATTTTCAGAAAGAAATTACCTGCATTGTTTCTCTTTGAAAATAAACCAGTGAAAAACATGCATGTTAAAAGGCCCATTACTAAGTTGCATCATTCTCCCTTCATAAGTGTAGTTAATTGTTTTTCAGTCCCTGAGTTAATTGCCCAGCTCTGTTCCCACTCATTCCATTCCCTATATTAAGACTTTCTACATTAGGAAAATACTTTTATAACAGGGTCACTTAGGTTGGGAGATCAAGTAGGCATCTATTTTACACCCATTTTATAGAGAAAGATAAGAGCTTAAGGCCTTCATTTTACAAGCTTGTACACATGTAAATACTGGTATTTATATGTGTATATAGCATATATGTGTAAAACCCGATTTTAGAAAGCCTGTTATTTATACGTGTATGCCCTATCTATATTTCTTTTGAAAGGAAGCATGGATTGGGCAGTCTAGGAGTGGGGATAGGGCAGGACTGAATTATACATATGTAGTCCCCGTCTCAGAAGGGGAATACACGGGTATCCCATGACACCTTGATGTTGAGATTTACACCTGCTCTTATCCTTGTACATCTTGTGGCAAGGTGCTTGTATGGATAGGAGTACGTCTGCACTTTCCTCATGCCCAAGTGAGCATTGCCACCCAACAGATAGATGGATAAGAACCAATCCCCTCAGCATCAGATCCTCCCTCCCACACAGAGACCCTGGTATCAGATCCTACCCCAGACCACACCTCCTCCAATCCAATCCCCCCTCAGAACATCCCCTCCCAAATCTCCTCTCAAATTCACCCAAGAGCAAGCTCCGTTCAGCAGTCCTGAACCTTCTCCCCATCCCTACCACTGAGCAGTCTTGGATTCTTCACCCACCCTTGGGGCCTACCCGGAGGGAATCCTCATGGTCTAGGGGTTGGGACCCTTTTCTCCTTATGTGGAAGGTTGATGCCTAGCAGTAATGCCACAAGACTCCCACTAGGGGTCATGGGTGCTTGTTTTAGTCCTAGAACAAGATAGGGTGGTCATAGAGGGGGGCCATTCGCAACTCCTACCCCTAGACTACCAGAATACTCACCTGGTAGAGCACAAGGGTGGGTGGGGGTCCAATTCTGGACTGAGGGGATCAGATTGGGGGAGTCTGATAAGGAGGATTTGTTACAGGGGGTGTTCTGATCATGGAATTGTAAACAGCTCTGTGTTCACAGGAGATACATGTGTTGGTTTGCAAAATGGCAGCTGATACTGTGTGTTAACTGTTAGCAAATGATCCCATAAATTGGGCAGATTAATATAACTAATTAAAGTTATACAGCTATTTGTGTGGCCCAGCTTAAGAAGATATGTTTACATAGTAACATAGTAGATGACAGCAGATAAAGACCTGTATGGTCAATCCAGTCTGCCAAAGAAGATTAACTCATTGCATAAGGTATGAGATGATACAATACATGTATACCTGATCTTGATTTGTACATGCCATTTTCAGGGCATATACCGTAGAAGTCTGTCCAGCACTGTCCTTGTTCAAAAACTTCTGAATTTGTCATCAAAGCCCCTGAAAAGCTCCATTCCAGCCCATCCAAATCTATCCAGCCACGATCAGGGCACAGACTGTAGTAGAAGTCTGCCCATACTGGCTTTACTTCCCTGTTATCAGTGTTGCCACCTAGTCTCCTCTAAGCTTCTTTGGATCGATTCCTTGTAAACAAGAGGTCCTAGTGTTTATCCCATGCATTTTTTTATTCTGTTATAGTTTTCATCTCCCAGACAACACTGAATATCAGCACCATCCAGGTAAATTTTAACTGCACTCTGGTTACATTTCTTTCTCCACCCATTGTTACTGAATAAATATTTATTCATTTCATATGGGCTGCAGGGAAGAATTTTAAAGATTTTGCTGGGTACCACCTGAAGTTACCTGAAGAAATCTTTTGAATATTGACCTCAAAGTGAATAGACCACTTATTAATATAGTGGTTCTCGAGTTGTACTGGGTTTTGAAGATATCGACAATGAATACACATGAGATAGATGTGGATATGTTTCCTTCTCTGAATGCAAATGTAGCTTAAGTATATTCATTACATATTTTTATTTAAAATCATTTATATTCCACCAATAACTTAAAGTTCAAAAAGGATATCCTAAAAGCCTAACTAGCTGATGCTCCCCCTGGGCAGGTTTGAGCAACACTGATTTAAAACACTGAAATATCAGATGAAACTTATCATGTCATGGACTATTGAGTTAGAGCCTTCATCACTAGGAATAAGAATTTGTTTCAAAGTAGAAAGTAGAAATCTAAGAGGGTCTTTTACTAAGGTGCGCTCAAGTTTTTTGGTACGTGCTTAAAATTGTGGGTGCGCTAAACGTTAGAGACTCCAATGGAATTCCTATGGGCGTCTCTAATAATTAGCGTGCCACAATTTTAGCGCGCACTAAAAACGTGAGCGCGCCTTAGTAAAAGATGCCCTTAGGTTGTTGCTTTATACTGACGTTTATTATTTTATACTGGGAACAGTTTCAAAATATTTTAAAAGTCATAAAGAACAGCCAACATTTTTCTTTCTAAAAACTGATAGTCACATGTAGAAATAATCATGTTCTCTAAATATAACTTAAATTGCTTCATTAAAAAGTGCTAAACCAATTAAGGATGCACTTGAAATCTGATTGGCATCAACAAAAAAAATCTTATCTCAGGAGTCACACTGCCTACTTCAAATTATTCAATTCTCTAACTAGTCTAATCTTCAAAGTCAAGAGTCCTAAAAGTGGTATATAAGTAATAATTATGCAGCATAGGATGGCAGGCAGTACCCCATTATGGAGACCATTGCATATTATGTACCTTGTAAGACAGGCAACTGAATGGATTTAACCATCTGCAAAATGATGATACCCACAAATGAAGCGCTGGTCATGTGGAGAGCATTATTGCTTTCATAAATTGTATTTCTGAAACTGTTATGACAGATAGATTTTTCTTTCATTAGTGCTGTACTAGAACTTTCATAGCTTTGTTCATACAATGCAAATTGGACCATGATCAGCCTCATTTTTGTGTGTGAGCCGAATGATGTACTGATGTTTTTTGAGTTACTCTTGCAGATGTGTCAAGTCGCATTCAAGGTTATAGCTAGAGTCATTCCCTCAGTTAATTCAAGGGCTTTTTGCTGCTACTTATTTGTTGTAATGAATGATGATATAGTATCAAAGAGCATTTCATTTTTATTGACTCTGGACCACCTCATAAGGGACTGCTTTTGATCTTTAATAACCTTAGGTCTTCCAAGAGGCAGTACTTTATATCTGATTGTTTTTTATCAGTATGCTTATAAAAGAGCTGATGGTTTTAACCTTCATATACTAACAAAATTATAGTACATGCAAACTGTTAAAAATAAGCATTGCCCTTTGAGCATGCCTGGACTCTTTATTTGTTTTCAAAGTTAAAGACCATTTAGACCAAGGATGTACTCCCTCTCCCCCTGCCCAATAAGAAGACATAATCCCCCTCAAAGTAACTAAATGGTTCTTCAATAACCCTTCCACTGATCCTTCCTACCAAGCCACTAGCATCCCAATTACTCTGCCTCAATACCTATCCCTCAGAGGTGGTATATCAAGCCTCAAGCCTCAATGAATATAAACACTGTGATGGATGCCTCTCCCACTAGAAGATCACAGGAATAGCAAGGAACTCCTGGCTTCAAGAGGGAAGCAGAGAAGTTCACATCATAGGCCAATTCTCCTATCTGGGGTCTTTAGTTTCTGTTGAAAATACTTTTAAAACAAATTGGAAGAAATATTTTTTCACTCAAAGAATAGTTAAGTTCTGGAACTTGTTGCTGGAGGGTGGTGGTAACAGTGGTTAGTGTATCTGGGTTTAAAAAAGGTTGGACAAAAGTTCTGGAGGAAACGTCCAAATGCGTGGGATAAACACAAAAGAATTTAGAAGGAATAGATCCAAATAAGCTTAGGGGAGATTAGGAAGCAACACCGGTAATTGGGAAGCAAAGCTAGCACTGGGCAAACATTTACGGTCTGTGCTCTGATCATGGCTGGACAGATTCAGCTTCAGAAGCTGGAGATCAAGACTAGTTATATATATGAAGTATCAAATACCATATCTAATGATTTTATCTTGTTGCTGTCATCTACTATGTTACGTTGAGATGGGCATGGGGGAAGCCACTGCTTGCACCAGGATTGATAGCATGGAATGTTGCTACTAATTTGGTTTCTGCCAGGTACTTGTGGCCTGTTGGAAGCAGGATACTGGGCTAGATGGACCACTAGTATGTAAGCTCTTTGAGCAGGGCCTGCCCTTTTATGTTAAATTGTACAGCGCTGCGTAACCCTAGTAGCGCTTTAGAAATGTTAAGTAGTAGTAGTAGTAGTAGTATTCTTATGTTCTTATGACATGGCCCATCCAACAATTTAATCTTATCCAGTATCGAAGTATAATAAATAGCAAACCACAGTAGCTTAGTTTTATCAGCATTCAATTTTAAATGATATTGTACAGACCAGCTTTTAATCTTATCAATAGCAGGCATCAGCTATCCCATTAGCAAATTAAAGTTCTCATTGATAGGGCTCCTTTTACAAAGACACGCTAGCAATTAGCTAAGCATCAAAGCTCATTCAGGGGGTCTTTTACAAAGTCACAGTAGTGTTTTTAGCATGCGCTTAATGCTAGAGATGCCCATAGGAATATATGTGCATCTCTAGCATTTAGCGCATACTTATTTTTAGCTTGCTAAAAACACTAGCGAACCTTTGTAAAAGGCCCACTCAATTCCTGTGGACTTCGTCACATTTGGCAGTGATAATTACTACCGTGGCTTTGTAAAAGGAGCCCACAGAGAGCAACATAAATATATCATCTGCATATGACAACATCTACTCACCTAATCCCAGCATAACCATACTCAATGAGGTCATAAAAACATCGTAGAACAAGGAGAAATAGATGATCCCTGAGGGACTGCACAGGGAGTGACCCAAAAGGAGGATGAGCAGTTTTCTTTCCTGACCATATATTGTCTATTCCTCAGGAATCCATCAAACCACTTTAGTGCATTCACCATAGATCCAAATCCCTCTAATCTAGCCAGTAAGAAGCTGTGGTCTACAGTGTCAAATGCAGCGGAAACATCAAACTACAGTAGGACCATTTGATTCCTTATACCAGAAGGAGTGTAGAAGTCACAGATGGAACTAAGAGACACAGCCATAGGTAGAAGGAAGCAAAGTTCATTGAGGGACACAACACGATCCATGTTTTGGTAAATTGCCAGCGTCAGGAGTCTATACAAACCAAGCAAAATATCAAAAATTAATATCCAAAACATAATAAAATAACAAAAATAAAAACTAGCACTTCAATTAAAATAAATGAAGCAAATATAATAGGGCTGTATTTCTGAAGTAGGCTGTGAAAACTGTAAGGGTGTATGTAGGTGAGAGACAGGAAGAGTCGGGTGGATGAGGGACAGGGAGATATGCATGGAGACAAAGCTACAATTTTATGGTTTATAATGGGCTAGAAAACCCAGATCTTTGTTAAGTCCTGTCTGGTAGGTGTTAAAATATTTAATCATTCTGACTTCAAAGGTCTTACGTTCCTGTATTGTTTTAAAGTGCCTGTTCAAGATTCTTTCAGTGTACGAAACTCTTCAAATGTTCAGGAAGAAAAAAAGCATATTTTAATCCAAGACATTTAAACATTTACAAGTATACCAGTAAGAAAGAAACTCCCAATGCCAATACATTCCGTCTCAGGGCCAAGAATAATTTCCTACACTCTTGCATTGATTAGTTACATCCAGATAGATTCATATCCTCCTACCATAGAAAAGACCTTGAGAATTCCTGAAAAAAAACAACCTCTTACCAGCATTCAGTTCCTGCTTGAAAACAAATGAAACTAATAACATTGCTCTTTCTGACTCTTCTGTTAGAGATGCTCCCTCCATCGGGGGTCTATACAAACAAGCAAAAAATCAAAATTAATATCCAAAACATTTAAAAAAAAACAAAAATAAAAACAAGCTCTTCAATTAAAATAAATTAAGCAAACATATTAGGGCTGCATGTCTGAAGCAGGCTGTGAAAACTGTAAGGGTGTATAAAGCTGCATGCTATTTTAGATTCTTATTTGTAATTTGTCAATTTGTATTTCTTATCTTTTTTATTTTTTTATTCTTTAATTTATTAGGGCCAAATTTTGATTGTGTGATTAAAGGTATGTTATTTTTTTTACCATCGCAGCTCCTTGTGACTCTGGGCAATGGAGGGTAAATGAAGTCTGCTAAGATGCACTATCATTTTTAACTCACAATCAGCTGGTGCTAAACCTGAGATGTCCAAATGGGACTGCAGGCAGGCCTGGGGAGGAAGGGGGCTCCTGTGTCGAGGAGGGGGAAATCGGAGGGGCTGTTAAAGGCTTTTCAGTTATGCAGGTCCTGTCGATTATTCAGCTGGGGTCCACACACTCCAGAGGCCAACCCTATTTAAAATTAGCACCAGATATTCACTGCCATTGCCCCCACATGGCCCGGCATTTAGCCGGCCATGGTCAGAGTTTTAAAAAACGCTGACATCTGGCTGAATATTGCCACCTAAGTTTATAGAATTGGAGTGGAGGAGTGGCCTAGTGGTTAGGGTGGTGGACTTTGGTCCTGGGGAACTGAGGAACTGAGTTTGATTCCCACTTCAGGCACAAGCAGCTCCTTGTGACTCTGGGCGAGTCACTTAACCCTCCATTGCCCCATGTAAGCCGCATTGAGCCTTCCATGAGTGGGAAAGCGCGGGGTACAAATGTAACAAAAATAAAAATAAAATAAATCTGTGGAATTACACATAACTATAAATTAGTGCCAATTAACACCACTTAAGGGCTATTATAGGTGCTAAGGCCAATTACATAGTAACATAGTAGATGACGACAGACAAAGAAAGACCTGGACGGTCCATCCAGTCCACACAACAAGACAAACCCATCATACACCCATCATACATGACATGCGATTCCCCACGTGCACACCTGATCCCCACATGCACACCCGATCCCCACATGCACACCTGTCCCCGCCACTTCCAGGGCACAGACCACATAAGTCTGCCCAGCACTGTCCCTCCAAAATCCCTGAATTCAATGTCCAAGCCCCTGAAAAGCTCCAGTCCATCCAAATCCACCCATCCATGACTAAGGCACAGCCCGCAGAAGCCCGCCCAGCACCGGTCCCCTTCTCCAATCTCCGATGCTGAATCTGTCCAACCACGATCAGCGCACAGACCGCAAAAGTCTGCCCAGTACTGGCTTTGTTTCCCAACTAGCAAAAACAAATAATAATCAAGGATGAAACTTATGAATAACAATATAAAGTAACAAATTACTTGCAAAAGGAAAGCACGGTAAAGGCTATTGTAGGTATACAGTGGCAGTGGGGGATGTGCAGAATGCTTTGGTGGCTCATGCCTTGCTAGTGGATGAGAGTTTAGAGGGAAAGCCCTGGAGGAGATGTCCCTATCAGAGAGTTTTCAGGCCCTGTACCTACTCCTTGGACCTCACTGACCAGGAATGCCTTACTAGATTCCGCTTTGATAGGGCTGCCATACAGAACTTCTATGACCAGCTACAACCCCTCCTCCAGCACAGGGCATGCAGGAATAATCCTGTGCCAGTCCACCTGAAGTCACTGCCTCCCTCAACTTTCTGGCCACCGGCACTTTCGTCAGTGCTAGCAATCAATGCAGGCCTCACCCAGTTCGTCATCTCCAACTATCTTGCCCAGTTCCTCAATGCCTTCCTCACTACCGCCCAGGCACTCACAATCATATCACTCCATGAACATTGTCCATTGAATACTGATGCTTGCAACTCTATTATCTTCATTTATAGAAAATAGCAGCTGATAATGACTGTAAGCATTCCTTATATTGGATTTTTGCTAAACATTTTGTTGTCATTACCTACAGTGATATTTATTCACTGAAAAATATGGACTACATGTTTTTCTGAGCGCCTTCATGTTTATTTACTTGCCCACAGAGAATGCATGGTGTTTTAGTTTTATTTTGTGAAGTCTGCATGGAGCTCCTGATAGTGGAGAGAAAGTTTAATATTTGATTTCTTTTCCAATACCAAAAGAATGTTTAATACTTTGATTTTTTGAGAAAGGACTACACAGACTACTTTTTTGGGCTCATTTCTGGTGGCTATTATTAATGAAATTAATATAACATCCCCATTGATAATTTGCCTGTTGGAATTATAATTTTTGATGTTTGATTTGACTCTTATCTTTAATTTATGATGATTTATATTTTTAGTATTTTTAGAGCATATTTTGTTCCTATTCTTTTAAGATAAGCAATGAACATCAATATTTGTATTTTGAAATTTAATAAACAATTCTTGGTATAATACTTTGGCATTGGTTGATCACAAGGGTTTCCTAGCAACATTTTCTATAGCCATTGTATTAGTTTTACAACATCGGTATTTCATCTTCATATTGTCTGA
>NC_044035.1:92915618-92997792 GCF_901765095.1 Microcaecilia unicolor
CAATGGACATGGGTAGGAAGCTTTCCTCATGTTGGGTTTTGGTGTTATCTTGGTCAGTTAGTCATTGTTGATTTGGTTGTGGTCTCTGTGTTTGATCCAATAACTCCTATTTTCTGATGAGTTGACCTCCTGGCCAGGTCTGGGTTTTGCTGGTGTGTTTTATTTCTTCTCCTGTGTTTTTTCAGTCGTTATCTGTGGTGAATGATTACAGGAATTGATTGTTCATCTCCATTTTTGAGGGCATGGGTGCCTATTATGAGGAGGAGGAGAAATAGTATTGCTATTGTTGTAAATGATGCCATGGTTTGCTGGGTGAGTTGTCTGTGCTCCTGTGTTTGTTTGTTTGATTGTTTGTTGTTGTTTTGGTCTGAGTGGTTTGTAATGTTTATTTGTTCGATTACGTTGAGGTGAGATGTATGTCTTTGCTCTGGTTCATCCTGCGGCCTCCCTTCTCACATCAGTATTCAGTAATACCATCAAGGAGCATGAGTTCATGTTATACATGAAGAACTCAGAGCTGTTTATGGTTGGCTCATTTACAAGGATGTTTGTTATAAAGTTGCTGCAATCAGGTGAGTGAATTACTCAATAAAAATTGTGAAACCACTTCCCGCTGTGTTCAATACCATAGGGAAGAGCTGTAGATTTTTTAAGTCTCAGATAGTTCACAAAAACCAGAAAGTAGCACTGCGGCTTTAAATCTAGACTGAAAGCCCACCTCTTTAACATTGCTTTTGACTCGTAACCACTTGTAACCACTCGCCTCCACCTACCCTCCTCTCCTCCTTCCTGTACACATTAATTGATTTGATTTGCTTACTTTATTTTTTGTCTATTAGATTGTAAGCTCTTTGAGCAGGGACTGTCTTTCTTCTATGTTTGTGCAGCGCTGCGTACGCCTTGTAGCACTATAGAAATGCTAAATAGTAGTAGTAGTAGTAGTGAAAAAGAAGAGCAGACACTACAGAGAATGCCAACCTCAGCAGTGGGAATATATACCCAGTTAACAAGTTAGGCAGTAAAGCGATGACATCAGCAGTGAGGAATTAACAATTGTAAGTGAGGTAGTTAGCACATAAAGCTATCTTTAACGATGTTGTTTTATAATTATATATGTACTGATGTACTCCACCTAGAATCGGCAACATAATGTGGAATATAAATGTTTGAAATAAATAAATAAAAATGCATTACAATAATCAATATACAAAATCAAATAAGCATAAAGCAGCTGATCAAAATCAGACACAGCAAAATAGGGATGAATCTTACAGAGTTGGCATAGATAGTAAAAGGAAGAAGAAACTAAGGGGGGTCTTTTACAAAGGTGCACTAGTATTTTTAGTGTATGCAGTAAACACTAGAGATGCCCATAGGAATATATTTTAGCATGCACTAAAAACGCTAGCGCGCCTTTGTAAAAGGACCCTAATTCTGATATATGATTCTCAAAAGTCAATCCATCAGCCAGAAAAACTCCCAAAGTATGTGCCTAGTCCTTAGCCACTATATTGGAACCCTCCCATAACAAAGATGGAGGGAGAACGGACAACTACCTCTACAAATCTACAGGAATCTAGTTTTGTATTTTATTGATATTGCAATGCAAAATACAAAACTAGATTAGGCTCCTAATATTAAATTGGAGAGAGCAAATATGTATATGTATTGGTATACCATCTCTCCTGGTGTGGCTCCATTAGGTTAATAGATTGATCCATTCAACCTTTTTGTTTGTTAGACCCCAGTCACTCTAATATTTGGAGAACTTTGCCGGAAAAGCTTGGAGTCCTTTGTGTAAAATTGTGGGTAGATCTCTATGGAAACATTTAGCACCCTCTCAATTGAAACATGCTTTTATTATCCCTTTATTGAAAAAGATAGACTTAGATGTATTGGAATTAAAAATTCTAGACCTGTTGCTAATTTAGGACTCTTTTTCCTAGGCCGCAGTAGTGATTCCCCAGACAGCAAATACGATGAAGCCCATTCAGGTTCTTTGGGCTTTATCACATTTGCAGCACAGGAATCACTACCATGGCTTACTAAAATGAGCCCTTATTGTTTCTATGAAAGGTTTTAGAAAGGTCATTTTTCTAGAACTTCATGAGTTTGTGGAAAACACAGGTGTTTTGTCCAACATTCAGTCTGGTTTCCAGAGTCATTTTAATGGCTACAATGCTCGTAGTAGTGCAAGATGAAGTCTATAAATGTTTACATCAAGGAAGATGTGAGCCGTTAATCCTTTTGGACTTAGCATCAGCATTTGATTTGGTTGATCCAGAGTTACTGATACAGCGCTGTAGGAAATTGGTACTGTAAGCACTGTACTGGATTGGTTGGGATCTTTTGTACAGAGGTTTGAAACCTAGAGTGGTTTTGGGACCAGTATTTTTCAAGAGACTTTCAGGTAGCCCATACTGTTAGATCAGTACTTTTCAGATTAAAGAGTTTGCAGATTGAGACCTTTTTTACCTGCTGATCTGTTTCGATTAGTTCTACTGCATGTAATCAATCATTGTCTCCAGTTGCCCAAACCTCTATAATAATATTTAATCTATATTTTAAAATGCATTAGACATATAATAATATCAAAACAAATTCCTGCAAAAACAAAAATTGTTTATATAAACTACTCCTAAAAAATGTTTCATATGAAGCTGTAAACATGAAACCTCATGACAACTGCATTTAAACACACGAATGCAAAAATCAATCAGTGAAAGAAATATGAAACAGACAACAAAGGTAGAAAAAATCATTTTATTTTCATTATAGTGTTTGGAATATGTCCACTTTGAGAATCAGGTGCTCAACATTAAAAGTTTATATTTATTTACTTATTTATAGCATTTTATCCCACATTAAACATGAATTAGATTGGAACCTGGGATCATTTAATTTTTTTTTCCTGGAGTAATGCATTGCCCCCCCCCCCCAGGCTCTCTCCCCGGTTATAGCCAGCTCTGCAATTTGGGAGGCGCAGAGGTGGACGGGGGGGGGGGTGCAGAGGTGGATGAGGGGTGCAGAGGTGGACGGGGGCGGACGCAGAGGGGAACTGGGGAGAGAGCCTGTTGTTAAACATTTACCAGCACACCACTGGGTCTGACCCAGTATGGTTACTCTTATGTTCTTATGTAATGTCAGGGTACCCTTTCATACTTTCATGTAGCAACAATAATTAGGCTAGCAGACATTATTTTAAGAATGTGACTGCTTTCTTTGTGAGCAATGCCCCTTAACATGGTTGTACACTAGCAGTTACTGTGCGGTCAACTCATTAACCCCCAGATTCTATATAGTGTGCCTAGAGATCCGCTCCAAAATTCAAGCTGATTCTATAACAATGCGCTTAACTTAAGCTTAACAGGATTATTTTCGAAAGAGAAGGGCATCCATGTTCCGACACAAATCGGGAGATGGGCATCTCTCAGGGTTGCCCAAATCGGCATAATCGAAAGCCAATTTTGGGCATCCTCAACTGCTTCCTGTCGCGGGGACAACCAAAGTTCACGGGGGCGTGTTGGCACCGTAGTGAAGGCGGGACTGGGGCGTGATTAAGAGATGGGCGTCCTTGGCCGATAATGGAAAAAAGAAGAGCGTCCCTGACGAGCACCTGGCCGACTTTACTTGGTCCATTTTTTCTTGCGACCAAGCCGTGAAAAGGTGCCCAAACTGACCAGATGACCACCGGAGGAATTAGGGATGACCTCCCCTTACTCCCCCAGTGGTCACCAACCCCCTCCCACCCAAAAAAACTTAAAAAAAAATTTTGCCAGCCTCAAATGTCATACCCTGCTCCATCACAGCAGTATGCAGGTCCCTGAAGCAGTTTTAGTGGGTGCAGTGCACTTCAGGCAGGCGGACCCAGGCCCATCCCCCCCCTACCTGTTACACTTGTTGTGGTAAATGTGAGCCCTCCAAAACCCACCTGAAACCCACTGTACCCACATGTAGGTGACCCCCTTCATGACGTATGGCTATGGTAGTGATGTACAGTTGTGGGGAGTGGGTTTTGAGGGGCTCAGCACACAAGGTAAGGGAGCTATGCACCTGAGAGCAATTTGTGAACTCCACTGCAGTGCCCCCTAGGGTGCCCAGTTGGTGTCTTGGCATGTCAGGGGAACAGTGCACTACGAATTCTGGTTCCTCCCATGACCAAAGGGCTTAGATTTGGTCGTTTTTGAGATGGGCGTCCTCAGTTTCCATTATGACCGAAAACCGGGGATGACCATCACTAAGGTCGACCATCTCAACATTTAGGTCGACCATCTCTAAGGTCGATCTAAATGTTGAGATTTGGGCGTCCCCAACCATATTATTGAAATGAAAGATGGATGCCCATCTTGTTTCGATAATACTGGTTTCCCGCCCCTTCGCTGGGCCGTCCTGCAAGGAAGCCCTCATGAAAACTTGGGTGCCCCATTCGATTATGCCCCTCCAAGCTAATGAGCACTTAACAAGTAATAATGAGCACTAATTAGAATTTACGTGTGCAATTCGCTAAGCGTATTCTGTAACAAAGTGTGCCAAACTTCTAACATACTGTGAGAAGGCAATCCCCAGAGATTCCCCAGTGAAGCAGTTGAGCCCAGAACTACAGGTCCCAGAAGTCCTTGCAAGAATGAGTGAGGGGACTAGTCCTAAAAGATGGAATGGATTCCCAGTCCAAGCAGGGGAGTAATGGCTCGATGGGTGAGCCTGTTACTCCCTTCCCCACTAGGACGAGGGGAGGATGAAGCTCAGTTTCCCTGGCTTCACCATCAGTATATAATTCCCCCAGCTGTGACAAGGGGAGAGCAGATTTCCTGGAGGCTCTCAGTCCCCAAGGGAGAGGGGAGACAAATGGAGAGAGAGACTCCATGGAGTATGTGGAGGAAGGAAGTAGCCTGCCACTAGAGCTACCTAAGGGAGAGGAGCCAGCTACCATGGAGTGGGAGAATTCAAAGGTTGCCCTGCCCAGCACTTGAAGGCAGTGGAGGAGCCACATCGGGCATGGTGCTGAGAGGTGGGAGAAACTGCCAACCCTGCTCCTTACAGGGTTCCCTCTGTGCTGTGAAAAGGCAGGTGATTTGTGGTATTGGTTTGATGTGCAAAGACTGTCCATGAAGATTTGTTTCTGAACTGTGTGCTATAGTGGAAGTGTGCTGAACTCTTACTAAACCCTTCTGAAGAGGGGGAAGGAAAAGCTAATGCCCTAATAGAAGACCTGTGGTCTTGAGTAGCTGAGCATTTGCTGAGTGATTTTGGGACCTGGACTGTACCTTTTTTTCTTTGAAGATTATCTTATGAGAACTGTACCTTCTTTTGAAGACTATATTAGAGGGGCTGTACCTTTTGTTTTGAAGAATAATTATGATTTTTGGTATGAAATTGCCTTGATAATAAATACTTTGGCCCTGAGTCCCAGTATCAGCAGCATTCTGTCCGGGTAACCCTGGGAGCCCCGCAGGCTTGCTGGCTCCACCCAAGAGGAGGAAGCGGGACCCCCCCTTTACACATACAGGCAAAAGAGATGTGGTTATGGGTAGGAAAATTGGCATTTCTGGGCATTCCAAAATTTATGCGCATGGTTATAGAATATGGCCCAGTGCACGAATCTATGCGCCAGGATTTATGTAACATTTTCGGTTGGTGTAAATGGATGCATGTAGTTTTTAGGTGCTGACATAGCAACTAGGCATGTTCTATATACTGTACCTAAATCTAGGCGCCGATTGTAGAATACGCTTAGTTTAGCACTGATTTCAATGCTGATTTTTTAGGCACCATATATAGAATCTCCCCATAAGTGTTTATCACGTTTTAGTAAGAGGTCCCCATAGGTTGGTTTCTGGAAGCCAATGTGTGAATTTACATGTGTTACAGTCTCAGATTCATCCATTCAGAACTAGCTTTGGAAAGGGTCAGTTTTGCATTACTGGGACTAGGCTTTGAATTTAAAACTGCTACTATATTTCTTTTTCTTTGCTAACAATTTGGTACTTAATATTTTTCTTTCTTCTTTTCCTTCAATGTGCAGCAACTTATTATACTTTGATCACTTACTTGCAAGGAAAGAACTATTAAAATTTCAAGACCAATAGTCTCATGGTAGTGATCAAACAGAAATTGCAAGGGAATGTATGTATAGTTAATTACTTCTTAAAATGAGTCATTGTGGAGGATTAGACTATGAGTAACACAACATTGAGATGACTCAAAAGTCAGCAGACGATGCTCCAGATGGGTTGAAATGTTATTGTGAAGCAAATGAGACTCGACAAGCTGTGTTTCGGTCAACAAGGCCTGCATCAGGAGTCTCTTAGATTGCACTGAAATGTCCACCTGAAACAATGTTTATAGTTAATATGAGGAAAACAAAAAACCAACACGGCGCTCTGTTCACCAAAACAGGTGAAAAGCTCACGCAGGCTTCTGGGCAAATGCTCGTGTTTCAACTGGACATTTCAGTGCAATCTAAGAGACTCCTGATGCAGGCCCTTGCTGGCCGAAACACAGCTGTGTCGAGTCTCATTTACTTCACAAAATCATTTAATCGCCCTTTTAGAATAACCAATGCTATATTCACTATCTGGATTTAAGCAGATGTACATAGAGGGACTTGCTGACCTAAACATGTATCCCTGGAGGAAAGAGAAACAGGGGGTGATATGATACAGACGTTGAAATATTTGAAAAGGTATTAATCTACAAATGAACAGCTTTTCCTGCCCGTTTTGTTTTCCGTTGTGGATTTGTATTGTTTTGCCAGTCTTTCCAGAAGCTGGTCTTTCTGCTTCAAGACACGTGAAATTTGACTTGGATTGACACCATATTCTTTTAGCAATAGATGCTTGACTTTATTTGTTTTCTAATTTTATAAGAACTTCTATTCGTTCAGCCAGTGTTAAAGTCTTACAGTTCCGCTGCGACGACGACCCCCGGTGTACGCTGTAACAACATTATTTCGCTTATTCTGCCTGTGACAGTTAAAGAGGCTGTAATTTGAAATCTCGTTGGTTGTCACATTGCCAATCGGCTTCCATATTCCATGCGCACTTATGCGGAGTCTTTCCTGCAGAGGAGCGGTCTTGAACCATGCATATAAGCGAATCTTGCACTTATCCGTGGTGCACTAAACCGAAGTTTGTCCCCATAGAAATTGATGGTGCCAAAAACAGGGACCGAAGTAAGGCATGCAGTTAAACAGAGCATACGCTTATCCGACGTGCACTTAAATGGAGTGCACTGTGTGGTATATATATTGTGATAAACACCAGTGTCTACCCTTACATGAGGAGGCCGCCAGAGGGCGCTCTCTCACTGAAATCGGGGAAAATGCCCATTCTGGTCACTAGAGGGAGCTCCAGGGATCGAGCTGAGTATTGGCATGTATGGGCCAGTAGAGGGAGCTCCAGAGAGATAGCTGGGGGAGTGAGAAGAGACTTCTGGACCCAGATCTTTCTAGAACCAGAGGGGCGAGGTCTCAAGAGGTGGGAGGTTTATTGGACACCTCATAAATAGCTTGCTCTTAGCAGAGGAGCGGTTTTTTTTGCCCGAAAAGAGAGGAGTTTTGCCCGAGGGAGAGGAGATGGGAGCCTGGAGGCCGGAGCTGTGTGTCCCGGGGCTGAGAAGGTGAACTGTGTGTCCCCAGTACGGGCAAGGTAAAGCAGGCTGCAAAGGCCTGGGGTTAGAAGTCCCCAAAATATTGTGGTTGACTGTGAAGTGTTTAAAAAGAACAAACAGCCGTGGGGTGGAGGATAGGACCGTAAGGTTAAGGTGAATAAAGTGTGTCCTATCCAGGGGAGGTGGCTGTTATAACCCTGAGACCCAGATGTTCCCCAGTAAATGGTCTCAGGGGGGTGAATCGCAGTCAGAATAAGAGTTGGAAAAGCCAGGTTCCCAAAAGACTGTAACCTAGCTAATAAACTGAATTTACATGCAACCAGCTAATTTGCATATTTTTGCAAGCAGAGGAAGCTGTGCTATCTTCCAGAGAAGGGTGACCTGGGGGGCCCCACCAGAAGAACTGGTAAGGTGGGTCGGTTACCAGGAGATACAGCGGGGAGGCCGGCCAGGACTGCAGGTTAAGGAAGAGGTCACCCTGAGGGAAAGGGGAGGACCAAACCTAGAGGCCTGAGTCAATGCAGTCACAGAGAAGTCTGGTTTCAAGGTGGTTCCCCGAGGCAAAAGGCTGGTGAGGCCGGGCAGGAGCCACTAGAGGGCCACTGCACACCAGAGAGCACCCCTGTGGGGGTTACAAAGGGCACTATCCCAGATGGGACCTTGTTGTTGAATAACCCCCTGAAGACACGGACATCAGAGAATCCCTGCTACCCTTGACAGTTGAATAACAGTGTCTGAAAGTTGAAACCAAGGGAAGAGCAGAGGGTTGGTGGGACCCAGGCAATAATTGTATCCCCAGGGAAGTGTGCAGAAAGGCCCACTGACTACAGGCAGGTTCTGGGGACTAGAGAACTCAAAGTGAAGCTGAGGGGAAAAGGCATCAGTCTCCAGAGGAGGTCTTCTGTGTCATCTTCACAATATATATATATATATATATATGTTACAACTTTGCCTTACCCTTCACATACCAATTATAATGTTCTATTACGTATTGTGTTGACATCGCTAGTATACCATGTCATACTTTGTATTGTTTTCAAATATTTTTTACTGCTGTAATTGCCTATTGCTCATGTTTGATCTATTCTTAGTGTACACAGCCTTGAGTGAATTCCTGTCAAAAAGGCGGTAAATAAATCCTAATAAATAAATAAATAAATAAGTGGATCTAAATAATTTGGGTTGTTTCTGTATATCTTGACCCTAATACTCTTCAACAGTTGATTTGCAAAAGATCAATATCATAAAATTAACCCAAATTTACAGTAGTTCACCCCTTCTAGAAGTTGTTAGAGGCACATACACTTTCAGAGTAAAAAAAAGTTGATAACGTGTCATGGCCTTTTTGTGTTCATTGTTTTTATTGATCATTCAGTAAGTTCAAACAGTATAGTATACACTGCAGGAGAGGTTCTTGGCTGAGTGGAAGAGGCTAGCTTTGTCTTTAGTTGCAAAAAGTGAAGAAATAGCAGATGCATGACCTAGTTGAAGGTATTTAAATGTTTGTAATACTTTATTTAAAAGACACACCACAAATGCTGGTGCTGCCAGAAAAATGGAGTAATATGAATTATTAGAAATCCTAATAGAAGCATAGGCAGTGAGGTCCTGTCTAGCAGGCTGTGAGCATATTAACAACTAGAATTCATAGCAGAAATACAACTAGTCATGCAGATAAAGGGATGTAAGCAGTACAGTAAACATTTTTTTATATATAATATTTTTTTTGAGTCAGGGGAGATACACCGTACAGACATGTATGGGGGGAATACCCTCAACCTATACAGTGAATGTTAAACGTTTTATTTTTCTGGATGAGACTTGATATACTGTGTTTCTGTGGTTATAATCAAAGCAGTTTACATATTATAGCCAGCTACGTATTCTGTCCCTGGGGCAATGGAGGGTTGAGTGACTTGCCCAGAGTCACAAGAGCTACAGTGGGAATTGAACTCAATTCACAGCATTTTGGACGTCCGTACAACGTGCTGCGACGTCAAACTCCGTCCAACTGGAAGGATGCATCATGCAGCTTTAACAGCACGAGGATGAAGAAGTTAAAGAAGACCTCGGCTGGGGCTGGCGGGGGTTGGGTCCCCCGCCAGCTGAAGTAATAGTTTAAAAAGCCGGCAGGAGCGACCTCGGGGTAGGTGATGGCAGTAGGCGGGGAAAGGGTTGGCGGTAGGCGGGAGAGAGTTAACGGCGGTAGGGGGGTCCAGGGGGAAAATCTGCGGGGGCCCAGGCCCTGTGGCCCCACGCAGGTACGCCCTGGTTTTGGAGAAAGTGTGGCCTGGCTGTGCCTGTTTTCCCCGATGTTGATTAGGGGGTTGGAAAAAAGAAAAATGAAAAAAAGAAAGGACAACCAAATGAATTCCAAAGCAAAGGATAAATGATTTATTAATAACCAAACACTATGTTGCTATATATTTTCCTATGACATCAACAGGATGTGAGTAGCTTTGAGCTCTAGTGAGAGTTTCAGAGGCCAATGTATGCACTATTCTATATACACAAGAAACAAGCAAGTAATCAATCATTTCAGGGTGATTTTCAAATAGCTCACAAATCTGCAAACCATATGGGCAATTTTAATGTGTGCACTTCAATGAAATTTTCAGAAAGAAATTACCTGCATTGTTTCTCTTTGAAAATAAACCAGTGAAAAACATGCATGTTAAAAGGCCCATTTACTAAGTTGCATCATTCTCCCTTCATAAGTG
The DNA here is from genome assembly GCF_901765095.1 of Microcaecilia unicolor. Classification (NCBI taxonomy): domain Eukaryota; kingdom Metazoa; phylum Chordata; class Amphibia; order Gymnophiona; family Siphonopidae; genus Microcaecilia; species Microcaecilia unicolor. The sequence continues at coordinate 92,925,947 of NC_044035.1, forward strand.
TAGTTAATTGTTTTTCAGTCCCTGAGTTAATTGCCCAGCTCTGTTCCCACTCATTCCATTCCCTATATTAAGACTTTCTACATTAGGAAAAATACTTTTAATACAGGGTCACTTAGGTTGGGAGATCAGTAGGCATCTATTTTACACCCATTTTATAGAGAAAGATAAGAGCTTAAGGCCTTCATTTTACAAGCTTGTACACATGTAAATACTGGTATTTATATGTGTATATAGCATATATGTGTAAAACCCGATTTTAGAAAGCCTGTTATTTATACGTGTATGCCCTATCTATATTTCTTTTGAAAGGAAGCATGGATTGGGCAGTCTAGGAGTGGGGATAGGGCAGGACTGAATTATACATATGTAGTCCCCGTCTCAGAAGGGGAATACACGGGTATCCCATGACACCTTGATGTTGAGATTTACACCTGCTCTTATCCTTGTACATCTTGTGGCAAGGTGCTTGTATGGATAGGAGTACGTCTGCACTTTCCTCATGCCCAAGTGAGCATTGCCACCCAACAGATAGATGGATAAGAACCAATCCCCTCAGCATCAGATCCTCCCTCCCACACAGAGACCCTGGTATCAGATCCTACCCCAGACCACACCTCCTCCAATCCAATCCCCCTCAGAACATCCCCTCCCAAATCTCCTCTCAAATTCACCCAAGAGCAAGCTCCGTTCAGCAGTCCTGAACCTTCTCCCCATCCCTACCACTGAGCAGTCTTGGATTCTTCACCCACCCTTGGGGCCTACCCGGAGGGAATCCTCATGGTCTAGGGGTTGGGACCCTTTTCTCCTTATGTGGAAGGTTGATGCCTAGCAGTAATGCCACAAGACTCCCACTAGGGGTCATGGGTGCTTGTTTTAGTCCTAGAACAAGATAGGGTGGTCATAGAGGGGGCCATTCGCAACTCCTACCCCTAGACTACCAGAATACTCACCCTGGTAGAGCACAAGGGTGGGTGGGGGTCCAATTCTGGACTGAGGGGATCAGATTGGGGGAGTCTGATAAGGAGGATTTGTTACAGGGGGTGTTCTGATCATGGAATTGTAAACAGCTCTGTGTTCACAGGAGATACATGTGTTGGTTTGCAAAATGGCAGCTGATACTGTTGTGTTAACTGTTAGCAAATGATCCCATAAATTGGGCAGATTAATATAACTAATTAAGTTATACAGCTATTTGTGTGGCCCAGCTTAAGAAGATATTTTTACATAGTAACATAGTAGATGACAGCAGATAAGACCTGTATGGTCAATCCAGTCTGCCAAAGAAGATTAACTCATTGCATAAGGTATGAGATGATACAATACATGTATACCTGATCTTGATTTGTACATGCCATTTTCAGGGCATATACCGTAGAAGTCTGTCCAGCACTGTCCTTGTTCAAAAACTTCTGAATTTGTCATCAAAGCCCCTGAAAAGCTCCATTCCAGCCCATCCAAATCTATCCAGCCACGATCAGGGCACAGACTGTAGTAGAAGTCTGCCCAGTACTGGCTTTACTTCCCTGTTATCAGTGTTGCCACCTAGTCTCCTCTAAGCTTCTTTGGATCGATTCCTTGTAAACAAGAGTCCTATGTGTTTATCCCATGCATTTTTTTATTCTGTTATAGTTTTCATCTCCCAGACAACACTGAATATCAGCACCATCCAGGTAAATTTTAACTGCACTCTGGTACATTTCTTTCTCCACCCATTTTTACTGAATAAATATTTATTCATTTTCATATGGGCTGCAGGGAAGAATTTTAAAGATTTTGCTGGGTACCACCTGAAGTTACCTGAAGAAATCTTTTGAATATTGACCTCAAAGTGAATAGACACTTATTTAATATAGTGGTTCTCGAGTTGTACTGGGTTTTGAAGATATCGACAATGAATACACATGAGATAGATGTGGATATGTTTCCTTCTCTGAATGCAAATGTAGCTTAAGTATATTCATTACATATTTTTATTTAAAATCATTTATATTCCACCAATAACTTAAAGTTCAAAAAGGATATCCTAAAAGCCTAACTAGCTGATGCTCCCCCTGGGCAGGTTTGAGCAACACTGATTTAAAACACTGAAATATCAGATGAAACTTATCATGTCATGGACTATTGAGTTAGAGCCTTCATCACTAGGAATAAGAATTTGTTTCAAAGTAGAAAGTAGAAATCTAGAGGGGTCTTTTACTAGGTGCGCTCAAGTTTTTTGGTACGTGCTTAAATTGTGGGTGCGCTAAACGTTAGAGACTCCAATGGAATTCCTATGGGCGTCTCTAATAATTAGCGTGCCACAATTTTAGCGCGCACTAAAAACGTGAGCGCGCCTTAGTAAAAGATGCCCTTAGGTTGTTGCTTTATACTGACGTTTATTATTTTATACTGGGAACAGTTCAAAATATTTTAAAAGTCATAAAGAACAGCCAACATTTTTCTTTCTAAAACTGATAGTCACATGTAGAAATAATCATGTTCTCTAAAATATAACTTAAATTGCTTCATTAAAAAGTGCTAAACCAATTAAAGGATGCACTTGAAATCTGATTGGCATCAACAAAAAAAATCTTATCTTCAGGAGTCACACTGCCTACTTCAAATTATTCAATTCTCTAACTAGTCTAATCTTCAAAGTCAAGAGTCCTAAAAGTGGTATATAAGTAATAATTATGCAGCATAGGATGGCAGGCAGTACCCCATTATGGAGACCATTGCATATTATGTACCTTGTAAGACAGGCAACTGAATGGATTTAACCATCTGCAAAATGATGATACCCACAAATGAAGCGCTGTCATGTGGAGAGCATTATTGCTTCATAAATTGTATTTCTGAAACTGTTATGACAGATAGATTTTTCTTCATTAGTGCTGTACTAGAACTTCATAGCTTTGTTCATACAATGCAAATTGGACCATGAATCAGCCTCATTTTTTGTGTGTGAGCCGGAATGATGTATCTGATGTTTTTTGAGTTACTCTTGCAGATGTGTCAAGTCGCATTCAAGGGTATAGCTATGAGTCATTCCCTCAGTTAATTCAAGGGCTTTTTGCTGCTACTTATTTTGTTGTAATGAAATGATGATATAGTATCAAAGAGCATTTCATTTTTATTGACTCTGGACCACCTCATAAGGGACTGCTTTGATCTTTAATAACCTTAGGTCTTCCAAAGAGGCAGTACTTTATATCTGATTGTTTTTTTATCAGTATGCTTATAAAAGAGCTGATGGTTTTAACCTTCATATACTAACAAAATTATAGTACATGCAAACTGTTAAAATAAGCATTGCCCTTTGAGCATGCCTGGACTCTTTATTTGTTTTCAAAGTTAAAGATCCATTTAGACCAAGGATGTACTCCCTCTCCCCTGCCCAATAAGAAGACATAATCCCCCTCAAAGTAACTAAATGTTCTTCAATAACCCTTCCACTGATCCTTCCTACCAAAGCCAACTAGCATCCCAATTACTCTGCCTCAATACCTATCCCTCAGAGGTGGTATATCAAGCCTCAAGCCTCAATGAATATAAACACTGTGATGGATGCCTCTCCCACTAGAAGATCACAGGAATAGCAAGGAACTCCTGGCTTCAAGAGGGAAGCAGAGAAGTTCACATCATAGGCCAATTCTCCTATCTGGGGTCTTTAGTTTCTGTTGAAATACTTTTAAAAACAAATTGGAAGAAATATTTTTCACTCAAAGAATAGTTAAGTTCTGGAACTTGTTGCTGGAGGGTGTGGTAACAGTGGTTAGTGTATCTGGGTTTAAAAAAGGTTTGGACAAAGTTCTGGAGGAAACGTCCAAAATGCGTGGGATAAACACAAAAGAATTTAGAAGGAATAGATCCAAATAAGCTTAGGGGAGATTAGGAAGCAACACCGGTAATTGGGAAGCAAAGCTAGCACTGGGCAAACATTTACGGTCTGTGCTCTGATCATGGCTGGACAGATTCAGCTTCAGAAGCTGGAGATCAAGACTAGTTATATATATGAAGTATCAAATACCATATCTAATGATTTTATCTTGTTGCTGTCATCTACTATGTTACGTTGAGATGGGCATGGGGGAGCCACTGCTTGCACCAGGATTGATAGCATGGAATGTTGCTACTAATTTGGTTTCTGCCAGGTACTTGTGGCCTGTTGGAAGCAGGATACTGGGCTAGATGGACCACTAGTATGTAAGCTCTTTGAGCAGGGCCTGCCCTTTTATGTTAAATTGTACAGCGCTGCGTAACCCTAGTAGCGCTTAGAAATGTTAAGTAGTAGTAGTAGTAGTAGTATTCTTATGTTCTTATGACATGGCCCATCCAACAATTTAATCTTATCCAGTATCGAAGTATAATAAATAGCAAACCACAGTAGCTTAGTTTTATCAGCATTCAATTTTAAATGATATTGTACAGACCAGCTTTTAATCTTATCAATAGCAGGCATCAGCTATCCCATTAGCAAATTAAAGTTCTCATTGATAGGGCTCCTTTTACAAAGACACGCTAGCAATTAGCTAAGCATCAAAGCTCATTCAGGGGGTCTTTTACAAAGTCACAGTAGTGTTTTTAGCATGCGCTTAATGCTAGAGATGCCCATAGGAATATATGTGCATCTCTAGCATTTAGCGCATACTTATTTTTAGCTTGCTAAAAACACTAGCGCACCTTTGTAAAAGGCCCACTCAATTCCTGTGGACTTCGTCACATTTGGCACGTGATAATTACTACCGTGGCTTTGTAAAAGGAGCCCACAGAGAGCAACATAAATATATCATCTGCATATGACAACATCTACTCACCTAATCCCAGCATAACCATACTCAATGAGGTCATAAAAACATCGTAGAACAAAGGAGAAATAGATGATCCCTGAGGGACTGCACAGGGAGTGACCCAAAAGGAGGATGAGCAGTTTTCTTTCCTGACCATATATTGTCTATTCCTCAGGAATCCATCAAACCACTTTAGTGCATTCACCATAGATCCAAATCCCTCTAATCTAGCCAGTAAGAAGCTGTGGTCTACAGTGTCAAATGCAGCGGAAACATCAAACTACAGTAGGACCATTTGATTCCTTATACCAGAAGGAGTGTAGAAGTCACAGATGGAACTAAGAGACACAGCCATAGGTAGAAGGAAGCAAAGTTCATTGAGGGACACAACACGATCCATGTTTTGGTAAATTGCCAGCGTCAGGAGTCTATACAAACCAAGCAAAATATCAAAAATTAATATCCAAAACATAATAAAATAACAAAAATAAAAACTAGCACTTCAATTAAAATAAATGAAGCAAATATAATAGGGCTGTATTTCTGAAGTAGGCTGTGAAAACTGTAAGGGTGTATGTAGGTGAGAGACAGGAAGAGTCGGGTGGATGAGGGACAGGGAGATATGCATGGAGACAAAGCAGTACAATTTTATGGTTTATAATGGGCTAGAAAACCCAGATCTTTGTTAAGTCCTGTCTGGTAGGTGTTAAAATATTTAATCATTCTGACTTCAAAGGTCTTACGTTCCTGTATTGTTTTAAAGTGCCTGTTCAAGATTCTTTCAGTGTACGAAACTCTTCAAATGTTCAGGAAGAAAAAAAGCATATTTTAATCCAAGACATTTAAACATTTACAAGTATATACCAGTAAGAAAGAAACTCCCAATGCCAATACATTCCGTCTCAGGGCCAAGAATAATTTCCTACACTCTTGCATTGATTAGTTACATCCAGATAGATTCATATCCTCCTACCATAGAAAAGACCTTGAGAATTCCTGAAAAAAAAACAACCTCTTACCAGCATTCAGTTCCTGCTTGAAAACAAATGAAACTAATAACATTGCTCTTTCTGACTCTTCTGTTAGAGATGCTCCCTCCATCGGGGGTCTATACAAACAAGCAAAAAATCAAAAATTAATATCCAAAACATTTAAAAAAATAACAAAAATAAAAACAAGCTCTTCAATTAAAATAAATTAAGCAAACATATTAGGGCTGCATGTCTGAAGCAGGCTGTGAAAACTGTAAGGGTGTATAAAGCTGCATGCTATTTTAGATTCTTATTTGTAATTTGTCAATTTGTATTTCTTATCTTTTATTATTTTTTTATTCTTTAATTTATTTAGGGCCAAATTTTGATTGTGTGATTAAAGGTATGTTATTTTTTTTTTTACCATCGCAGCTCCTTGTGACTCTGGGCAATGGAGGGTAAATGAAGTCTGCTAAGATGCACTATCATTTTTAACTCACAATCAGCTGGTGCTAAACACTGAGATGTCCAAATGGGACTGCAGGCAGGCCTGGGGAGGAAGGGGGCTCCTGTGTCGAGGAGGGGGAAATCGGAGGGGCTGTTAAAGGCTTTTCAGTTATGCAGGTCCTGTCGATTATTCAGCTGGGGTCCACACACTCCAGAGGCCAACCCTATTTAAAATTAGCACCAGATATTCACTGCCATTGCCCCCACATGGCCCGGCATTTAGCCGGCCATGGTCAGAGTTTTAAAAAAACGCTGACATCTGGCTGAATATTGCCACCTAAGTTTATAGAATTGGAGTGGAGGAGTGGCCTAGTGGTTAGGGTGGTGGACTTTGGTCCTGGGGAACTGAGGAACTGAGTTTGATTCCCACTTCAGGCACAAGCAGCTCCTTGTGACTCTGGGCGAGTCACTTAACCCTCCATTGCCCCATGTAAGCCGCATTGAGCCTTCCATGAGTGGGAAAGCGCGGGGTACAAATGTAACAAAAATAAAAATAAAATAAATCTGTGGAATTACACATAACTATAAATTAGTGCCAATTAACACCACTTAAGGGCTATTATAGGTGCTAAGGCCAATTACATAGTAACATAGTAGATGACGACAGACAAAGAAAGACCTGGACGGTCCATCCAGTCCACACAACAAGACAAACCCATCATACACCCATCATACATGACATGCGATTCCCCACGTGCACACCTGATCCCCACATGCACACCCGATCCCCACATGCACACCTGTCCCCGCCACTTCCAGGGCACAGACCACATAAGTCTGCCCAGCACTGTCCCGCTCCAAAATCCCTGAATTCAATGTCCAAGCCCCTGAAAAGCTCCAGTCCATCCAAATCCACCCATCCATGACTAAGGCACAGCCCGCAGAAGCCCGCCCAGCACCGGTCCCCTTCTCCAATCTCCGATGCTGAATCTGTCCAACCACGATCAGCGCACAGACCGCAAAAGTCTGCCCAGTACTGGCTTTGTTTCCCAACTAGCAAAAACAAATAATAATCAAGGATGAAACTTATGAATAACAATATAAAGTAACAAATTACTTGCAAAAGGAAAGCACGGTAAAGGCTATTGTAGGTATACAGTGGCAGTGGGGGATGTGCAGAATGCTTTGGTGGCTCATGCCTTGCTAGTGGATGAGAGTTTAGAGGGAAAGCCCTGGAGGAGATGTCCCTATCAGAGAGTTTTCAGGCCCTGTACCTACTCCTTGGACCTCACTGACCAGGAATGCCTTACTAGATTCCGCTTTGATAGGGCTGCCATACAGAACTTCTATGACCAGCTACAACCCCTCCTCCAGCACAGGGCATGCAGGAATAATCCTGTGCCAGTCCACCTGAAGTCACTGCCTCCCTCAACTTTCTGGCCACCGGCACTTTCGTCAGTGCTAGCAATCAATGCAGGCCTCACCCAGTTCGTCATCTCCAACTATCTTGCCCAGTTCCTCAATGCCTTCCTCACTACCGCCCAGGCACTCACAATCATATCACTCCATGAACATTGCTCCATTGAATACTGATGCTTGCAACTCTATTATCTTCATTTATAGAAAATAGCAGCTGATAATGACTGTAAGCATTCCTTATATTGGATTTTTGCTAAACATTTTGTTTGTCATTACCTACAGTGATATTTATTCACTGAAAAATATGGACTACATGTTTTTCTGAGCGCCTTCATGTTTATTTACTTGCCCACAGAGAATGCATGGTGTTTTAGTTTTATTTTGTGAAGTCTGCATGGAGCTCCTGATAGTGGAGAGAAAGTTTAATATTTGATTTCTTTTCCAATACCAAAAGAATGTTTAATACTTTGATTTTTTGAGAAAGGACTACACAGACTACTTTTTTGGGCTCATTTCTGGTGGCTATTATTAATGAAATTAATATAACATCCCCATTGATAATTTGCCTGTTGGAATTATAATTTTTGATGTTTGATTTGACTCTTATCTTTAATTTATGATGATTTATATTTTTAGTATTTTTAGAGCATATTTTGTTCCTATTCTTTTAAGATAAGCAATGAACATCAATATTTGTATTTTGAAATTTAATAAACAATTCTTGGTATAATACTTTGGCATTGGTTGATCACAAGGGTTTCCTAGCAACATTTTCTATAGCCATTGTATTAGTTTTACAACATCGGTATTTCATCTTCATATTGTCTGAGAACATTAATTGTGCATCATAATAATTATTGACTAATTGGATAAGTATGGCAAACACTAAATAATTATAATCCTTTTCTAGTTTTTCATTTTTAACAATACATGTGGGTATTGTATGAGCAAGCATTGTGTCAGGAGTGTCAAAAAAATAATCGTGAGATCATATTGTGAAGAAACTCTATCCAAAAGGGACACATACCTTAGTGGAATTATACACCCAAGTCTTCCTATTGTAAAAATCAGACATTATCAGCATGAAAAGTACTCTTAATTAGAAAGCAAATCAAAAGCACTGTGTATTTACCAAACCAGTGTACTTACTTAGATCAGCTCGTGGATGACAACAAGCCTCTGCTCTGTGGCAGCTTCTCACCTTCTCTCATAATGGAAAAGCCTTGCTTTAGTCAGAACTCATTAAATACAGGCAGAGGAGTCGCATGACTAACTGATTCATAAAAACAAAATAAATAGCCAATTTTATGTTTAGATGGCTATAAAAAAATTTTAAATACATCAAATATTTCAAAATGGATAGCTAAAAATGTATTGCATTCATTTTTGGCTAATCTGTAAAAACAGAGGATAATTTAAAAAAACACAAATTAAAAATACTTGTTGAACCCGAACATATTTTCAGAATCTACACATTGTGCCCTTTCAAATTCAATAATTATTTAACAAAAATGCTGCTGAAATCACAAGAAATAACACAACATTATGTGCTCCACTGGTCATATTTAGGGGCCCTTTTAGAAATGTGTGGGAGGCCTAAAGAGCGGGTAGTGTGTGCCCAATCGCTACTATCACTGGGGTAGCACGTGCACCTGGCAGTAATTCCGATTTTGACATGAACTGAATCCCGTGATAGAAAATAATTTTCTACTGTGGGGGCGTTCCCGGCAGTAACCAGCAGCACGCCCACACTGGCACATGCTAAATGGTTACTACATGACCCCTTACTGCTAGGTCAATGGGTGGTGGTAAGGGCTCAGGCTGTAAATAGGTGTGTGTTGGTTTTAATGTTAGTGCAGGCCCATTTCCCAGCCACGATAAAAAATGGCCTACAGTGTGCCTAAAAGATGCGCCCATACTACCTCAGGCCACTTTTGCTTTGTAAAAGGACCCCTTAGTGTGTTTCAGTGACAATGTTGACACCACTGAAAGCAAGGAAGTCTCTTGGAAGCACCATAACTGCATAATATCTGATGTATCTTTAAAAAACGTGCCAAATACAAATAATTTTTTTAAAAGACCGAATATATTATTCATTTGTAATCTTCATACCCTCTCAGATTTGCTAAGAGACGGCCTCAGTGTGTGGGAAAATCACCTACTAAAAGTAGCGCAGGCCACTTTTTAGTGCCTTTGTAAAAGGGCCCATCTCTTAGAGGGGCATTTTCAATATGACGTCAAAGTCCGATTTTGGACATTTTGCACAAAACGTCCAAAATCCGAAGAGGAAAGAAGGTCATTTCCAAACAAGAAAAATGTCTGTCTTTTTTTTCAAAAATACTGTTTTGAACAAGGTTTTGTAATTAGGACGGTTTTTTTTTTGGTCTGTTTTCAAAACAAACAAAAACAGATAGGTGCAAACGTAGAGATTCATGCCATTGGGATGTAGGAGGATCCAGCATTTTTAGTAGATTGGTCCCCCAGACATCCCAGGAGAACAACGGGGCACCCTAGAGGGCACTTCTGTGCACTTCATAAAAATGCTCCCAGGTACACATCTCACCTTTGCCCCCTGAGCTCTCCAAATCCCACCCAAAATCCACTGCCTCCCACTGTATACTGTCATTTTGCTATCTGTTATTGTCAAAAAATATTCATCATGTAACACTGCCCATTTCATGTCCAAGAAATGCCCCCTCTGGGAATGTCTTCTTTTCTTTCTGACAGTGCAGGCAGGTCAGAGTAGTTTACTATTAAAATTAGAAAAACAGTGCAAAACGAACACCAACATAATTATAAGGACAGGAAAGGCAAACAATCGGATCTTCATTCAAACATTAAAACCTCAAGAACTAGCAGACATACAAATCTGTCACCATCCCTCTATCCCAATATCTATCTGAAGCCATTTTTCAATGTTTTTACATAATTTTGCTTCTCCAAGCATTGTAGATCATACAACTCCATAAAAATCTTAGACAGTGGCTGTCTTACCAAATCAAGTTTCAATAACTCCACCTCCAACATCATGCAATCTCTGTGTAGGTTCTGTCTAGCATCTGCATCCATTTGGAAATCCTGCAATTGGAAGTATTGATAAAGGGGGACTTTACAGCCTAAATGTGATTCCCATATTGTGCAACACCTCTCATTCATTAGATTTTTGCTCCATTTCAATATGTAAACCTTTGGGGTCCTTTTACTAAGAGGGGTATATAGGTCCTTTTACTAAGTGAACTCTAATCATTAGTGCATGCTAAATCCATTAGAGCACCTTAGTAAAAGGGTCCCTTTCTGTCTTGCCATGAGTGAGTATGTCTTAATCATTAATAAGTCCTTATCTGAAGGATTTCTTACTGCCTATTTAAAAAGGGTTAGTGCTTTCTCTGCCATTAAAAATCATAGTTTGAATCATTCTGACCCAATTAACTATTAATCAATTTCCTCGTTGCCTTTTTTTTATTTAAACTTCTTAAAAAGGTAGTATTACACCAGCTTCAAGATTACATTGATTCTTATAATTTGGATCTCTTCCAGTTTGGATTTCAAGCTAATCATGATGTACTTATTTATTTATTTATTTATGTATTTATTTATGTATTTATTTATTTATTACATTTGTATCCCACATTTTCCTACCTATTTGCAGGCTCAATGTGGCTTACATCAAGGCTTTGAACTAGGAATATTTTATAAGCTAGTTCTCAACATCTCAGCAGCATTTAATACAATCATAAAATTATGATTTGGCAGTTGACAGATTAGAATCTCTGGGTGAAGCTGGGCATTGTTTATTCCACATGGGCTATACTACCACAGGAGTATCTCTAGGCTCAGCTCTGGCTGCATTGCTTATTTACTATTAAGATAGTGATGTATGTTTGTTGTACTTTATTTGTATTTCATATTGATTTTATTTTTTGATATTTTAATTTTCACATGCTTTAAATTATGTGATCTAAATCGCCTAGATTTGTAGATAGAGCATGTTATACATTTTTTTAAAATAAACAAATAAAGAGGCAAACCTTTCCCAGCAGCCCTTTTGCAATATTGCTTACAAAAATATAAAAAGAATAGGACCAAGAATTGACCCCTGCAGTATACCATTGGCATCAGCCCTATCCTCATTTACCACTACCCTCCATCTTCTCCCACTCAATCAGTTTCTAACTAGTCAATCACTTTAGGGCCAATACCAACAGCCTTCAATTTACTTATATGTTGCCAATATTGAACCATGTCAAAGGCCTTGATGAAATCTTTGTATATCACATCTAGCACCATCTCCTAATCCAACTCTCTCTTATGACAAGAACTAGCTCTAGTAAAACCATGCTGTCTCAGATCCTATAATGTTGCATTTCAGAAACTGCACTATCTTCTGTTTTAGCTCCTCATACGCACAGTCTTTCGAAAATCATTTGAGGTCTACCTAATTTACATCCCTATTTGTGTTTGCGTTCTCAGGTCGTACTCCCAGCCCTTCATCTCTGAACACAAAACAGAAATATTTGTTAAGCAATTATGCTTTATCCTCATTAGTCTCTATATATTCCTTCACTCTTAAGTCTCACAATGCCACTTTTGAATTTCATCTTGTCACTGACATACCTAAAAAAAGGTCCCCCCCCCCCCCCCCCCCCCCCACACACACACACACTTTATTGTATTGGCCATATTTTTCTTTCATTTGCATCTTTGCTTTCCTGACCACTTGACCAGTTTCCCTTAGCTTTTCCAGATGTTGGCTGAATGTTTTTCATTTTGTTATCATTTGGTATGTATGAGTTTTTCTAGAATGGTTGTCCTGTTGCTTCATGGGTATGATTTTGTGGTTTCTTTCCTATTTTTAATGGTGTTCCTTTCCTGGCTTTTATTTAGTTTTGTACAATGCTTGGATCCACTGGTTTGGTACATGTGCTATAGCAAGGTTTTTAATAAACAATAAACATAAACATCTTCCTCTTTCTGTGATCTCTTGTACTTTATAAAGGCTAACCTTTTTCTTCTTTACCTGAACTGAAAAAAACATATAAGAAAAGAGAAATTAAAGAACAAGACTTTGCAGAAAAAAAAATAGAGCACATCATAATCAAAAGTGTTTGATTTATTTCTACATACATATAGCAATAACCATCTCGATAATGTATACCATTAAAATTCCTTTGCATAGATTTTCTGATTCCTTGAATCATGCTTTCATCAAGACAGGCAAGAAAATTAAAAAGAAAAAGCCCTGAAACCTTCAAAGTTAGAACATCTAGGCTGGTAATTATACTTAAAATTTTAAATCTCTGCTCCACACTGTAGATGGAACTACAAAGTTGTTGGCTATAATGGCTTCTCATGAGCCTTTAAGTATGGTCTTTTTATCCTATATTATCACAGTAGGAGACTGAAACCAAAAAGATTAATAAACATCTAGTCTCTGCAGGTCAGTAAGCTAACCAAGACCTTAATTAGAAAGTAGTTCATCCCAGATATGAAAAAGAATACATTGATGGTCGAAGCTTTTGCTTCATTTATCATATTGCAGGGAAGCAGTATTAAAAATAACACTGAACTTTAGCTTTGATTTTGAAGGAATCTGAGTATGTATTACAAATCATCTTTTCACAAATTAAAATAAAACAACCTATTTGCAGGATGTCTTATACTTTTTCATACCTATTAGTGACAAAATTAATGAGACTATGCAGTTTGTAGCATTATGCTTGAAAACTATTGAAATTTGGATGTTTCAAATAAGCTTTCTTTGAATGTGCAGACGACTGAGGGCCTCTTTTGCAAAGCCACGCTAGCAATTCCTGTGCAGTAAATGAAAGGAAGCCCATTCAATTCTTTTACAAAACCATGCTAGAGATTCCCGCTCATCTTTGTAAATGAAACCCTGGAACGATGCTTTTCTTTGGGTCTATTCCTGCTCAGCTCCCCACCCAATTTTCAGTCAATAGCTAGACTATTCCTATTTCAACTTCACGTAGGAATCTAAATATAATTTTGGATGTTGAGTTGACCATGAAGAACATCTTAGAAAATTAGTGAAGATAGTTTTTTGTGGGTTTTTTTATTATGCACGTTAAGGCAGTTGAAATCTTTTCTGAGCCTGATAATTTGAGTATTGTTTTTCAATCCATAATCTTATCATTTAAGCAGTTGTAATGTGTAATTGTTAAGGTCTTCCAGAAACAGCGTTAAGGTTACATTACGTTGTACAGAATGCTGCCACACAAATATTGATAGGGGCTATTCAATTTGCACTTGCAACTCCACTCTTGTACTCCTTTCACTGGTTGCCAGATATCTGTTGCATTAATTTTAGGATCCTTGCATTGGTCTATAAAGCTTTATGTAATGAGTCATCTGTTAGTTATCACAGCACTCTTCAGACTTTAATGCCCACCTCAGTCATTGAGATCTGAGAACCAGTGCTTACTAGATATGCCAACTTATTGTCAAGTTTGTTTTGCAAAAACTTACTCTCATGAGAGGAAGTAACATCATGGCACTGAATGGCTGCCTAGCTCCATAGCTCTTGCCTCTGTCACACTAACACTAGCATTATCCTGCTCCATCTGTGACTTTTCTTCACTTACCTTGTGAGTGGTATATTGGAGAAGTTGTCTGGCCATGAGTAAGGTGCCTTCGTCCACTATAAAAGATGGTGAACATTCATCAGGATGTGCATCTAGCAAGAGCTCCCAGCGCCATGAGTCTCTGGGCCCCCTTTATCTTTCAGGCTCTGACTTTGTGCTTTCTTTGGCCACCAATCACTCACTTCCAGCCAAATGAGGAATGTCCCAGAAGCTTTGTAAATGTCTTACAGAGATCCAGGCCAAAATTAAATCTTATAAGGTGGAAATAATCAGATGGATTCTTTCAGTTCAGACCTCCATGAGTTGGACGGCCATGTGGAGGAAACTTAGTTGAAGGTGGATGAGTACGTGGACTTGATTGCATCCAACATCTCTCATATTCAGCAGCTGATGACACAGCAAGATGATCTTCTTTATAAACTCGATGACTTGGAGATCAGAGGCACTGAAAAACCTCTGTTTCTGCGGAGTTCCAGGGGGGACCAAAGGAGGACCTTCCAGCAATTTTTTGCGCTCTCTGCTCTCAATTGTTGGGGACTGATGCTGACTCTGTGCCTCTGGATCTGGAAAAGCACATTGCCCCTTAGGGCCACAAACACACAATCGTTCTTGAGAAATCATAGCCCATTTTGCTAAATTTAAGGATAAAGAGTGTCTCCTGCAAAAAGCCAGGCAGACCCCGAATTTGGATTACAAAGACTCCAGGGTTTCTGTGTTTCAGGATCTTTCCCAGTATACATTGGCTCAGTGGAGGCTTATGAAGCTCACATTTGATATCTTGATAAAGGAAAAGATTGTTTATCACTGGGGATTTCCCTTCTCTCTCTGTTTTGCTCTGCAAGGCAAACTTCACCGTGTTCAGTCTCTTGCTGCAATCTGGCAGTTACTACATGAAGCTGGATTTTCTGCCACTGCCTCACCTCCTACCATGATAGCACTTGCTACTAGGGTCAAGCTCAAGAGGTGGCGAAGGGTGTCTACCAAATCTAAGAAGATGGTAGAGGTGGTGGGAATTATGGCCCCTGTGTGATTGCTTTATTCTTCAGTTTTGCTTTTTGTGTGGATTTCTTTACTGTTCATGGATGAGGAAGGTTTTCTCAGTGCTTGATTTTCTGGCTGGCTGAGGTTTTCTGATGATTGGTATCTGTATGTGTGTTTGTATGTTGCACCTGGTTGTGGTTGTGGGTGGAGTGGTGGGTGAGTGGGATTCCTTTATTTGCTTATATCGATTTTAAGTGAGTGTGGGGAGGGGTGACTGGTGCTCGGTCTGTTTGGTGTAGTGAGCTAGGTCCTCTGTTTCCCACTCAGAGGCATTTAAGGCCTGATGTTTGGTGTTTAATGTGTGTTTGGGGGGCAGCGGGTTGGGGTGAGTATGGGAAGGGAGTTGGGAATGGGTTTACTTGACATGCATGTTGGTTTTCATGTATGTCCAGGATTAGAATGCTTTTGGAGGATTTTGTTACATGCTTTTGTTAATCCTTACCTATGTGTGCTGATTTAAAAGTGTTATAATATAATGTGAAAGGGCTGAATTCACTTCAGAAACACCAAAAATTGTTTAAATAGTTACTTTACCTGAAGCCTCAGATAGTATTTTTGCAAGAAACTCACCTTCAACATGCTCATGAAAGGTTCCTCTCTCATCCTCACTATCCCTATGCTTATTATGCCTCAGCAGCTGATGCCTCTAAAAAATGTGGGGTGGCTATTTTGCTGCATTCTTCTTTACAGATGCAGGTTGTTAACACCATGCGGTACCTGGAGGGGCGCTTTTTGTTTTTGCACCTCTTTTTAGATCATGTTGAAGTCACATTAGCCTCAGTTTACACTCCTAATGATCATCAGGATTCTTTTTATCTTTAGCTCTGGTATGCCCTGTCTTCTTTCCTTCACAGTAAACTTATCTTAGGGGGCAATCTTAATGCTACTTTTAACCCTTCCCTGGACCGTTCTGGTACTTCTATGGTACCACACTGTATTCTCCTCGATACTCAGTTGGCTGAGGGGACACCCTCTATGGGCTATTGTCCCTTCCCTTCAGGAGGAAGATAAAGATCAGAGATGGACCCTAAATACCCTCTGATTGCATGATGTTGAGATTCTTTGGGGATATAGATCTCTCTCAAAGGATTATTTGTATATGAACCTTCACTTCGGGCCTTCATTAGGTATCATTTGGGATGCCTTGAAGGCGGTATCTTGGGGTTATTATCTTCAGGAGGCCAGTAAACGTGCCCACATCTGACAGATCCAACTGGCTCAGTGTCTGGACGATATCAAGTGTTTGGAAGACCATCATAAAACTACTGGTTTGGTCTCTGTTTTTGTGGGAATTGCAGGCTGCTAAACTGCAGCTGGATGATATTTACTCTGAACAGTTGTGGTTTGTCCAATTTTAGCATATGGTGGTTCAGTACGAACACACTAACAAAGCTGGCTGCTCTTTAGCACTGAAGCTTTGTCAGCTGTGTACCGACCACACTATTCTTTGTTTAAGTGATGGACAAGGTCATTTTTTGACTAAATCATCTTCAATCCGTCGGCATTTTCAGGATAATTGTCAATCTCTCTATTCTCGCAAGGACAGTCTTAGTTCTGATGCAATTGATACTTATTTGTCTTCCTGTGATCTCCCTATGCTGATTGAAGTTCAACATGATGACCTTGATCGTCCGGTGACTCCTCAGGAAGTTCAACTGGCAATCAAAGAGCTTCCCATGGGGAAATCTCCTGGTCTTGATGGGGTGCTGAACGACTTTTATAAGTGCTTTGCTGTTGAATTGGTTCCTCTTCTTGCTGACCTTCTTAATGCTGTACATATGATAGAGACCTGGATTGCGGTCATTCCAAAACTTGACAAAGACCATATGAAGTGTGCATCTCAATGCCCTATTTCTGTTTTGAATGTGGATGTCAAGTTATTTGGCACAGTTCCTCATAGGAGGCTCTTGAATAAACTTCACAGGCTGAAGTTAGGACCCAAAATGGTGAACTGTATTAGAAACTGGCTGACAGATAAACACCAGAGGATGGTGGTTAAAGGAATTTTCTCGGAGGAAGGAAAGATGAGTAGTGGAGTGCTTCAAGGATCAGTGCTAGGGCTGATTCTGTTCAATATATTTGTGAGCGACTTTGCCAAAGGATTAGAAGGTAAAGTTTTGCAGATGATACCAAGATTTGTAACTGAGTGGACACCTTGGAGGGAGTGGAAGACATGAAAAGGATCTGCAAAAGTTAGAAGAATGGTCTAATGTTCAGCAATTAAAATTCAGTGCTAAGAACTGCATAGTGATGCACATAGGGAGTAGAAATCCAAGGGAGATGTATGTGTTAGGCGGTGAGAGTCTGATATGCACAGACAGGGAGAGAGATCTTGGGGTAATAATATCTGAGGATCTGAAGGCAATGAAACAGTGTAACAAGGCAGTGGCCATAGCCAGAAGGATACTACACTGTAAAGAGAGAGGTGTAACCAGCAGAAGCAAGGAGGTGTTGATGCCCCTGTACAAGTCATTGGTGAGGCCCCATCTGGAGTATTGTGTTCAGTTTTGGAAGCCATATCTTGCTAAAGATATGGGGCTTGTGCCAAAAGACATATGAGAAGAGACTGGAAGACCTGAATATATATATATATATATATATATATATATATATATATATATATATATATATATATATATATATATATATATATATATATATATACCCTAGAGGAGAGGAGGGACAGCGGAGATATGATACAGAGTTTAAATACTTGAAAGGTATTAATATAGAAACAAATATTTTCCAGAGACGGGAAATGGTAAAACTAGAGGACATGAATTGAGATTGCAGAGTGGTAGACTTAGGAGTAATATCAGAAAATTATTTTTCATGGAGAGGGTGGCTAATACCTGGAATGCCCTCCCAAAGGAGGTGATGGAGAAAAAAAACTGTTTCGGAATTCAAAAGGTGTGGGATGAACACAGAAGATCTCTAATTAGAAAATAAATGGTGTAAGAAACAAAACTTTAAGGGTTGCATATGTGTTTGCATGTCAAGTGGTGCTTTGATGGCAATTCTGGCTGAATCACCTAAGGCTAATGCTGGGCTGTCTTGAATGGTCTGAGTCCCACATATAGCAATCTAGTTGTAGGATGGGCTGGAGAGAGAGCTTTGACAGAAACTCCAGTAATTTGGAACGTGAGGACAGTGCCGGCTGACTTTTTTGATCTGTGTCCTGCAAGTGACAAGACGGGTTTGGATAGGCTGGAGTGGGCTTTGACGGCAACTGCAGTAGTTGGACATAAGGACAGAGCCAGGTGGATTTCTATGGTCTATATCCCAGAAACACCAAAGAAAGACTATGATCAAGTATAAAATATCACGTTCATTGTGATTTAATCTTATTTTGATAATGAATATGACTGTTGGGCAGACTGGATGGACCATTCAGGTCTTTATCTGCCATCATTTACTATGTTACTACATGAATACTATCCTCGCAACAAACTTGATAAAACAATAATAAAAACTAGCTCCCAAAAGATAGCATAATTCCTTCTCCATTCTCAGGAATTTGCATCACCTAAGGATACTCCTTCCCTTTCTTCCTCTCCTGAGGTTGATCTAAAAAAAAATCCATCAAATGCAACTGATTTAAAATAAATAAATCAGCCAATAAATGCCACAACTTGCTCACACAACAAACATCTGAGGTTTCATAAACAAGTAAATCAGGCAACAATCCTATTTTTCATGCATCATGGCTTTAAGTGTAAACCTCATCCTATTCACAGAAATCTTGTTCACCTACTGTAATACTGGCCAAAAAAATCCATCCTTCTCCACTGACCAAAAAGGGCCCAAAGCACCACACTGCTCCTATCCCAATATGCCAGGAACAAGCTGTCCTATACCATCATTTTTGCAATCCCCAAACCCAGACGTACTCAGCCAAAATCAAAGATAACAGACCAGATTTGATATACTGATTTCTGTTGTACAACCAAAGTGGTTTACATATATACAGGTACTTTCTTTGTCCCTAGTGGGTCACAATCTAAGTTTTGTACCTGGGGCAATGGAGGTTTAAGTGACCTACCCAGGGTCACAAGGAGCTGCTATGGGAACTAAACCCAGTTCCCCAGGTTCTCAGCCCACTGCACTAACCATTAGGCTATTCTACAAATTTTTAAACAACTCCAAGCCACATGAAGGCTGCATGAAGGGGTATACAATGAAGCATGCCCCTATGTTATATCCCTTCATCATAATGGGACCCTTTTACTAAGCTGCAGCAAGCAGTAAAAAAATGGCTTACTAAGGGATGCTGAGGCATCACGTAATATTTGGATGTGTGCGCATTACCTACATGCTGAAAAATAAAATGCATTTTTTAGCACTGGGAGTGGGTCTGGGGGCATTGAGTGGGCATGTTCTGTGCTAATCGGTTAGTGCAGCTACATTGGTGCACACTAACCGATTAGTGCGTGCTTAGCATGTGAGCCCTTACCACCTACATCATGGGTGGCAGTAGGGGCTCATATACTAATGGCCACGCACTAATGGGGAAATTAGCAGGTGGCCATTAATACGGAAAATAGAAAAATCGCCCATTTTATCCCTGCAGTAAAAATGGACTTAAGGCCAATTGTTACCACAATTCGGTAAAAGGACCCCCATGTCAGCTGTTCAGCACAGGGCTTGGTGATAATTTATGATTTTGATTTCATTTATTGATGATGTACCTGGGGCCAATCTTACTGACTCCTAGGTGTCAAAACTGCAATAATGCCTAGCAGCAAAACATCCCTTATTTATTAGTACAGCAGCTGGCAGTGGATGAAATCAGATCCTAGATATAATTACAGAATTTACATCACAATTGATCAGAACCTCTCTTCAGATCTGTACTGACAATAATGCAAACCAAAAGCAATCTGAAAAAAACATTACTCAACTTTTCAAACCCAACCAGAGTTATATTCAAGTATAATAGGTGTTTAGAGGGCTTTTATTAGTTAATAGGCCCCATTGACAATAATGGCATGCATGCATTAATTAACAATAACTCTCATTAATGCATGCTAGTAAATCAACCTTTAAGTTTATATGAAAGGTAGTAGCTGGTGAAATGACATTCTTAAATCACAAGGAGCATCAGAGGGTAAAAGCAAGATTTGAACCTCTGCTTCCAACTCACTGAGGTGACTACTAGTCTGTTCTTCCACTCCAGCATCCTATGCTTGCAGACAATTCTAGTTCTCACTGATACTTACACAGTTATTTTTACTATAGAAACATGACATGTGACAGTAAAATAAGGTGTGTAAGATACGTTCTGACCATTTAACTTCTTGCTGGAATGTTATAGACTGATCTTTCTCTTCCCATCTTCAAAACTAAGGATCTTATGTGTCTGTGTTAAGCTTTCTTGAATTCTGTTACTGTTTTTGTCTTTACAACCTGTGCAAAGATGCTTTCCCATACATCTATGACCCTTTGTAAGACCCCTCCTCCCCCTCCCCCACACACAAATGTAAATCTTGTTCTGGAGCATCCTTTCAACTGAAAATATTTGAGGCTTGAATATTTCTATCCTATTACCTCTCCTTTCCCCTGAGACCTTAAGTTTCATTTCATAGGGTTTTGGTGCTGACTCCATCATTTGTATACCCCTTGTCTGGGCTGCCTCTATTCTGCCTATATCTTTTTGTAAGTACAGCTTTTAAAATCCATGTTCAATCAAAGCAATTTAAATATGTTAGCATCTATAAAGCATAGGATTGGGTTTTTAAATACTTTTCATGAATAGGCATGAGATACATTTTGTACACACTACCTCGATTGTATGCAAACGTATCTGATGAATATTTATTGTGATATCTTGGAAACTGACTGGTTTGATGTCCTCAGGGATCAGAGGTTCCTCTTCCTAACAAATTATATACAGATATACAAATTCCCTACATCAAAAGTATTTACCATATAAAGATAAAGAAATAAAGGTTAACAAATAAAAACAAAACAAAGAATACAAGGTGATAGCCATTTTATTGGGAAATGGGACTTGATATACAGCCTTTCTGTAGTATTTTGCAACTACATTCAAAGTGGTTTACATATATACAGGTACTTATTTTGTACCTGGGGCAGTGGAGGGTTAAGTGACTTGCCCCCAGTCACAAGGAGCTGCAGTGGGAATTGAACCCAGTTCACCAGGATCAAAGTCCACTGCACTAACCACCAGGCTACTCCTCCACTGGACTAACTTAATGACTCACTTCTGGGAACTACTACTACTACTACTACAAATCATTTCTATGGCGCTACCAGTCATACGCAGCGCTTCACAATTGAACATGAAGAAAAGACAGTCCCTGCTCAAAAGAGCTTACAATCTAAATCAGGATAGACAGACAGGACAAATAAGGGATATGGGTAGGACAGACAGATAGGACACATAGGGAAAAGGGACTATTGAAGAGAGGAAGACAAGATAAAGGTTACAAGCAAGTGACAAGTTAGGAATTAAAAGCAGCATCAAACAGGTAGGCCTTTAGCCCGGATTTGAAGGCAGCCAGGGATGGAGCTTGACATAACAAACCCAATTCCTTAGATCAGGGCAGAATGAGCAAAATATGGCAATATTAGAATATATAAGTGAATCATAAAAGCTCTCCCATGATAGTCTGAATGAGAAAAGCAGGAGGGTAGCGAGAGAGAGAAATGGTTGGGTGATCAGTAAGTGAGATGTAGTAAAATGTTATGGTTAATGTGTTAGAAA
This sequence comes from Microcaecilia unicolor, assembly GCF_901765095.1. NCBI lineage: Eukaryota > Metazoa > Chordata > Amphibia > Gymnophiona > Siphonopidae > Microcaecilia > Microcaecilia unicolor. Next base: position 92,947,920 of record NC_044035.1, read on the forward strand.
ATCCATATATTTGTCAAATCTTTTCTGGTTAGTTTTTTAATTTGCCCCTTTCAGCTCATCCTAAGTACATTTTTGAATTTGCCCCTTTCAGCTCATCCTAAGTACATTTTGCACTTCGTTATCATTATTTAGACCTCAGATGAAGAAGATAGGTATATCATTCTTCGTGTCTACTGCCAACCAGTAATTACATTCACATCTCTTCTAAGTCTATGTGTGAGTACTTAAAAAAAAGAGGGAAAAAAGGATAAAGGAAACCAAAAGAGCAGAGGGGGCCAAAAATGGAGATGTAACTACAGGTCCAAATAGATGTCAGGTCTATGGAAGCTGCAACCTAGTTCTCCAAGGTGAGGGGGAGCCACAAGCCTGCAGTATCCCTTACCACTCCCTTCTCTCAGCTCATAGGGTATCTGGGAGTGAAACCTTTCCTCAGCAGAGTCAAGCTTTTTGTTTTTGCTATTGTTCATAATTTCTCATTGAAAGTAATTTCTTTTTAATGCCATTGAACCAACTATTTAGCATCACTGAAAAAAACGTTTGTGTATCTGATCATTTTACCATCAAAAGTCTTATGTTCCTGGATTAATTTGAAATTCCTTTCTTGTTTCTTGATCCTAAGGTCTTCAGTGCAATGCTCTGGTCCAAAAAGTGCTTCCCCACCAAACTTTAACCTTGGTCTGCTTTGTGGCGTATGATGTGATGCATAGGCGTAGTTTGACTGTTTCATTTGGGGGGGGCAAAGGAAGGGGCGGGGCATATTAGCATATTCATTTGCATATATGTATATGCAAATTATGCTAATATGGAGGAAGGAAGGGAGCAAGAGCTGGCTTTTTTGGGAATAACCAGTGTTCGTTTGACGATGGATAGCCACTGAATCGGAGAGGCAGCGGGTTTGGCGGCAGGCAGTGGTGTGCTGGTAAATGTTTAACAACAGACTCTCCCCGCCGGTCCCCCTCTGCGCCCAGTGGTGTGCTGGAGCAGGCTCTCACAGGCTCGCAAGAGCCAGTTAAGTTTTTAAGAATTTTGGGAGCCGGTTGTTAAAGTAAGGCCCTCCATGGCTACTTTAACAACTGGCTCCCAAAATGTGAGCTTGGGCCCCCTGCTGAATTCTTTTTTACTTTGCTGGTGGGGATGCTGAGCCCTACCTGCCAAGTAAATAGACTACTGCTGCTCCCCACTCCTTGTTTCCAGCTCTGGGCAGCAGGCTGGGACTTCTCGAGCATGTGAGAGAAGTTCCAGCATGCTGCTCAGAGCAAGACGTTGGGAGTGGTGGCTGCCAGCAAAGGTATGCCTAGCATGTCCGCACGAAGGGAGGGAGGAGAGAGAGAGGCAAGTGTTGCTCCCCCCCTCCCCCCCCCCCCCCCCCCCCGGCCACCCCTGGCCCCTCCAACTGCAGAGCTGGCTACATCCGGAGAAAGAGCCTGTTGTTAAAAATTTACCAGCACACCCCTGTCTGCGCCCCCCCCCCAAATTGCAGAGCTGGCTTTAGCCGGGGAGAGAGCCTGGGGGGGGGGGTATAAATAAGTAAATATAAACTTTTAATGTTGAGCACCTGATTCTCAAAGTGAACATATTCCAAACACTATAATGAAAATAAAATAATTTTTTTCTACCTTTGTTGTCTGGTGACTGTTTTTCTGATCATGCTGGTCCAGTATCTGATTCTGCTGCTATCTGTCCTCTTAACTCAGTTTTCAGTGCTTCCTTTCCATTTATTTCTTTCCTTTCCTCCTTTCTTCTTCATTTCTGGTCCTCAGCTTCTGCCTATTTTCTTCATCCATGTGCAGTTTTTCTCCTCTCTTCCTTTTCCCTCATCTCATCTCCTTCCTCACTCTTTCCTCCCCTCCATCCATGTCCAGCATTTCTTTTCTGTCCCCTGCCCTCCATCCACCCATGTCCAGCGACCCTTCTCTCCCTTTGCCCTGCAAGCACCCATACCCAGCGACCCTCCTTTCCACTTCCCCCATGCCCAGTGGCCCTCCTTTCCCCTGCCCTCCATCCACCCATGTCCAGCAGTGACCCTCCTCTCCCCTGCCCTCCATCCACTCAGTCCAGCAGTGACCCTCCCCTCCCCTGTCCCCATACCCAGTGGCCCTCCTTTCCCCTGCCCTCCATCCACTCAGTCCAGCAGTGACCCTCCTCTCCCCTGTCCCCATACCCAGTGGCCCTCCTTTCCCCTGCCCTCCATCCACTCAGTCCAGCAGTGACCCTCCTCTCCCCTGTCCTCATACCCAGTGGCCCTCCTTTCCCCTGCCCTCCGTCCACTCAGTCCAGCAGTGACCCTCCTCTCCCCTGTCCCCATGCCCAGTGGCCCTCCTTTCCCCTGCCCTCCATCCACTCAGTCCAGCAGTGACCCTCCTCTCCCCTGCCCCCATGCCCAGTGGCCCTCCTTTCCCCTTCCCTCCATCCACTCAGTCCAGCAGTGACCCTCCTCTCCCCTGCCCCCATGCCCAGTGGCCCTCCTTTCCCCTTCCCTCCATCCACTCAGTCCAGCAGTGACCCTCCTCTCCCCTGCCCCCATGCCCAGTGGCCCTCCTTTTCCCTTCCCTCTATCCACCCAGTCCAGCAGTGACCCTCCTCTCCCCTGCCCTCTCTTCATCCCACCCTCTCCCTGTTCCTTCTCCCCCCCCCCCCCCCCGCAGCGAGCCAGTTCTCCTCCCTCCCTCCGGATCCATCCCTCACCATCTTGATCTTCGAATTCTTCGCCTGCCCACTAGCGCTGACTCTCCCCTGTCGGTTCGCGCTTCAAAATGGCCGCCGAGACTAAGTCTCACGAGGCCGTCTCTGGAAGTCTCGGCGGCCATTTTTAAAGCGCGAACCAGCAGGGGAGAGAGCGCTAGCGTGCCGGGCAGACAAAAGATTCGAAGATCAGGTCAGTGAGGGACGGATCCGGAGGGAGGGAGGAGAAGGAACGGGGAGAGGGCGGGGCGAAGGAAGAGCTGCCTGGTGCCGGCCCTGCGTTTGGGGGGGCATTGCCCCCCCTCGCCCCCCCCCCACCCTACGCCCATGATGTGATGTCTATACAGATTGATTCTTCTTTTTGTAAGGGTTCTTTCAGGATCCTCACTAGCCTAGTATATTCCTGCACTCAGGTCCATACCAAGTTAGAATAGAGAGGAGGCATATACCATCTGGTTACAGCATCCCATCTTGGGATCTCTGCAATGATACTGTCTGCCCTTATATAAGTCAGAGACTCCTACAGAGTGTGTGGTGGATTTTTGTGGACTTGCTAAGAGAAGCAGCCCGTGTTTAAGGCTCAGCTGTTAGCGCTAGTCAAGTTTTATCTTGTGTGAAGCCTTCCTTTAATTTCTGATTTTATAACTAGTGTGAAATGAATGTGAAAACAGAGGTTTTACTCACCCTTTGCCTGCTATGTAATTAAGGAGCAAAGCAGTAGCTTGACCCTCAAGCCAATGGGACAAGGAGAAAAAAACACTCACTTAGAACCTGCACTGCATACTAGGTTGTTCCTATTGGTAAGAATTTGTATGCAGGGCCTCTTGAGGGGGGGGGACAAAATTCCCCATTCCCGGCCTCCAAGGAGGGCCCGGCGCTAGTGCTGTCCGATTTGCAATTCAAATTGATTTGAATCGATTCATTTTTTTAAAAATTGAGGCTCCCCACGTACCTTTTAAAACAGCAGTTCTTCACCAGCAACGAGCATGAGCAACCAGCGACTGAGACACACTCGTGCCAGCCTTCCCTGTGATGCAACTTCCTGTTTCCGGTCTGAATCCACTCATGCTACATTCCAAACTGCATTAAAAACATTTTTATTTCAAGATGCTTTTCATACTTAAGATGTGACATTGTGCACACCTATTTTATACCTATGTGTCATATGCTAAGCTTTAGTAAAAGGACCCCATAGTTTGGACAATTTCAGCTTGTAAAATGGATGTTTATGCTGGATGTAACCACTACATGGACATCCGTTTCTCGTGTACGAACAGGCTGTATGTCATCAGATCCTGTTCTAAAATACTATAGCATCACCAGCATCATACTGATTTGGACATTCTTATGCTGAATTGGATATCCTTTCTAAAATGCTATTCCACATTGCTATCTCTGATTGGGTACTGTCACATTCAACTTATGCATACCATCCTGCTTATAATCGAACGAGAAAAACGCCCAAGTTCCGACCTAAATCGGGAGATGGGCGTTTTTCTCACAAAAACAAATAAAGCGGTATAATCGAAAGCCGAACTTTGGACGCTTTCAACTGCACTCCGTCGCGGATGCGGACAAAGTTGACGGGGGCGTGTCGGAGGCGTGGTGAAGGCGGAACTGGGGCGTGGTTATCACCCGAACAGAGATGGGCGCCTTTCGCCGATAATGGATACGTTTGTAGCTAGAATTTAGGGCACTTTTCCTGGACCCTGTTTTTTCACGAATAAGGCCCCAAAAAGTGCCCTAAATGACCAGATGACCCCCAGAGGGAGTCGGGGATGACCTCCCCTGACTCCCCCAGTGGTCACTAACCCCCTCCCACCACAAAAAAATGATGTTTCACAACTTTTTACTTTCACCCTCAAATGTCATACCCTCCTCCCAAGCAGCAGTATGCAGGTCCCTGGAGCAGTTGTTAGGGGGTGCAGTGGACGTCAGGCAGGTGGACCCAGGCCCATCCCCCCCCTACCTGTTACAATTGTGCTGCTTAATGCTTAGTCGTCCAACCCCCCCAAACTCACTGTACCCACATGTAGGTGCCCCCCTTCACCTCTTAGGGCTATAGTAATGGTGTAAACTTGTGGGCAGTAGGTTTTGAGGGGGATTTGGGGGGCTCAACACCCAAGGGAAGGGTGCTATGCACCTGGGAGCTCTTTTACCTTTTTTTTTGTTTTTGTAAAAGTGCCCCCTAGGGTGCCCGGTTGGTGTCCTGGCATGTGAGGGGGACCAGTGCACTATGAATCCTGGCCCCTCCCACGAACAAATGCCTTGGATTTATTCGTTTTTGAGCTGGGCGATTTCATTTTCCATTATCGCTGAAAAGCAAAAACGCCCAGCTCACACCTTGGCGAATAACACATGGGCGTCTATTTTTTTTGAAAATACGGTTCACTCCGCCCCTTCACGGACCCGTTCTCGGAGATAAACGCCCATGGAGATAGGCGTTTCTGGTCGATTATGCCCCTCCATATGTACCCCCTTTCCCTTCTGCATCCTACCACAAACTTTCCTGCTAATTTCATTTATTTTAACATGGCAAAATTGTTTAAACATGATATTCTATTCTATTCCACCTCATCTCCAAATGGATTTCCTGTGGATTACAAGACAAGAAGCATCTCGGTTAGATGAAATTCCAGGTGTTAATTAATAACATAAGTCAAACCATATTTATCTCTAAAAAATAATAAAGACTTCAACTACTTTCTAAATAGAAAATAAAACTGAATAGACCTAACCTGAAGCTGTATATTATTTCAAATTTTTGCTTCAAGATATTGAAAAGAATTAAGCGTTCGGATAATAATCGGTGTTCTACCGTACTTTTTTTTCATAATCCCCCTAAAACTTGGAAACACCAGAAAACTAGAGTTGATGGATTGAGAAGCTCATCCTGTAGATAGTACTGTTAAGTATTTAGAAAGACAGGCTACATTTTGACCTGCTAAACTTTTAAAGATCATACAAACTATTTTGAACTGTATATGTGAATATACCGGAAGCCAGTATAAACTTTCAAGAAGGGGAGAAACTCTATGAAACCTACATGCTTTCAAAATCAGTCTAGCAGCAATATTCTGAAGCAACTGTAGTTTGTGTAAAAGTTTTGATGTTAATCCTCTGTATAAAGAATTACAATAATTTAAATATGGTAAGAGAACTGATTTAACCATAGCCCAAAAACATCTTATGCTTAAGCTAGACTGTATTGCTTTTAACTGATGCAATCTGAAATTAAATTTTTTTGCCAAGGCTGCAATTTGATCATCAAACGATAGATTCAAATCATGCATAACACCTAAGGTTTTAGACTTATTAGTTATTATCTGCAAAACATCCCCTGTAGCCAATTTCAAAAATGTGTTAGATAATTAATCATAATCACCAAACCACATAATGTTTGTCTTTTGCTTATTCGGCTTCAGAATTTGGCACCAGCCCACGAATCAATCAAATTAATATTATCAATTAAAATAGATACAGTGTTTTCAAAAGTATGCAAAGCAGGACATAGCAAAAATATGTCATCAGCATATGTCATTATTTGTAACCCAAGAGACGATATCCAAGCACCTAACAGTCTCATATAAATGTTAAACAACAGTGGGAACAATGGAGACCTTGAGCACTCCACAAGCAGGCAGCCAAGAATTTAAAAAAAAAAAACATTTTTATATACAGTAGAACGCCGATTATCCAAACTATCCTCTGCAAAGGGTGGTCCAGATAATCGTAAATCCGAATAATTGGACATATCAAATTTCAGTAAAGAAAACAAGATTACAGCATTGCATATTAAACATTAATTTTATTTTCATCAATATGTTTGCAGAAAAAGTATAAAATGCAGTAGTTCTGATCAAAAAGTATGTCCCCGCAAGCAGTGATAGCAAGGCTGTTTCCTCTGCCACGTTCCCGCAAGAGGAAGGCAGAAAGGGCTTTTTTCTTCTGCATATGAGTCTGGAAAGGGCCGGAAAAAGAAAGGGCAGGGCTTTTCTCTGTGCAGACCGCAAGGATTGGCTGGGAAGGTATTGGCAGATAATGGGTCCAGATAATTGGAAATCTGGATGATCGGCATTTGGATAATCGGCGTTCTACTGTACCAGATAAGAATTTTTTTCTCAAAAACTCTGAAAACCATTTCAGTACTTTTCCCCGATATCCAATTCTGCAAGACTATGCAACAACAAAGAATGGTCTATAGCACCAAAGACTGCAGAGATGTCTATTACAATAGAACTGCCTGATCTCCTCTGCTCAAGATATTTCTGATTTCTGAAGTTAAAGGGAGAAGTAAGGTCTCGGCACTATATGAGGGACGAAATCCATGTTGTCTGTGATGCAAACAATCATTAGAAAGAATAAATTTATGAAACTGAAAATAGACCAGAAATTCCAAAAGCTTTGCAATCCACGGTGTTCCCACTACTGGTCGATAATTATCTACTTGAGATAGATCAGCATTAGTAGACTTAGGAATGGGTATAAGCACAATATTAGAAACAGAATTGGAATAAACCCCATCTAACAAAAAAGATTCCATTAGCTTAGTCACCCAAATAACAGCAGTCAGTGGAATTGTTCTTGATAAATAAGCAGGACTAATATCTAAGTAGCATGATTTCCTAGAAAGATCATTTATAAGTTTACAAACCATACCAAACTATAGTATAGACTGTTCTTCCTCTGCCTTTGTCCCAATCCCTTTTTCCTACATTATCTTTTCCCCAACACACACATATATACACTCATGCACATAATAAAAAAAACCTCACCCTACTTCTTACCTCTCCATTAGCTGATAAGAAAGAGCATTCCAACCACTCCAGCATCTCGGCACCATATTTCCTCTGCATTTCTAAAATTTTACTTTGTGGTAGTTGCATGGAAGAAAGAAACCTTTAAAATAGTGTAATGTATCTGAACCATGGCAAGAATCTTATTCTGTGCCAGTAACATAGCCAAGACTTCTTTTTTCAGGATTCCTGGTTAACATGGATAGACACCAAGCACCGACGATTTTGACACCATCTCCAGTTCCCCTCTCATTGGCTTGTGCTGCTGCTGTTGACTGGGTTGTATGACTCCAAAGTGGAGGAAGGGAGGCATAGCCCTCCCAGGCCCATCTATGCCAAGTCCCAAGTCTATGCTATAAAACAGCTTTTATAAAGGGGGTGATGTGATTGGTCAGATGAGATCACATGATTATATATCAACTGCAACTTCATGGACTGTCATAATAGGATTTGTGTTATCAAAATCTTCGTAAAAATAACTGCTTTTTCACTTCAAAAACAGCATAGAAAACTGGCAACCATCCCTTACAATGGCACTTCTATCGTAAGTTTACTTTTCCTGCACAAGTATTTTTCCAATATAATGCTGATATGATTGTCCTGCTACATTCCCAGAAACAAAAACTATATCAAACCATACAAAGTAAAGCTCTTCTCTGCTTATAAATATGAATGATTTTTTTTTTTGTTCTCATCTACCATGCAGCAGTGAACTAGGGGATCATGAAAAGTGCCCATACGAATAACAGCAGACAGAGAATGTAGTAAAGCGGCTGTGATGGATAATGCCACCAATCCTCTGTGACAGTGAGGTTTCTTAATGTTGCTTAATAATGTTCATTTAGCACAAAAGCATACTTTATAAGTGTCCCCAGAACAATGGCAAGCTAGAAACCTAGAATGTTATAGCATAAACCACATTATTCAGCTCACCTCGTCATCTGTACTTCTCGTATCAATTCTGCCTACCCTACAGGTACTGTAGTGCAACATGAATAACATCAGACAGTAAAATGAAAAAAAAATCTGTATATTTATGGATGAATAATCTTCCTTTTATCTAGCATGCCCTGTAGCATTGGCCTGGAGAGACTGTAGATGATTTATTGAAAGCGGCATGTAATTACCTGGCAAAGAACTGCTCCAAGGTAAAATCTCAAAATGCAATAGGATTTATCATCTTGTGGGTACAGATTTTGCTCTGTCACAATACACCAGAGCTTATGAGAGATTTGTGCTCATCCAGACTCCACTACTGAGGCCACAATGAACCTGGGATTCTTAGCTATGCTCCCCCCTAAGGTGAAGGCTAACAATTATTTTTGAAGGAGGGTAGAAAAGGAATACAAGGGACAAAAATCAGCCAACAGAGACTGTATCAGGTTTTATACTTCACTCCTTTTGATGATGCTGTGAAGTCTCCGTTCAAAGGTCTGTAAAGCTACAGGGTTATCTCATTCTTTGATAAATCTTGCGTGCTACTATCAAAACCAGAAAAACAGTTCCAGGGAATTCAATTTTGCAAACACAAATGGCCACTAGAAAGTTCTTGCTTTCTGTTGACTGAAACTGGGGACTTTCTTTTGACTAGTGGTTCATAATTAATAGAAGGCAATGGATGAGCATAAAAGGGTCTGATTCTAACTGTTCTGATGAAAATAGGCATTTCTATTTTAAGTAAAGAGAGCTGGTGTTATTGGCTGTGAATTGTACATAGGGATAATGAGAAAGTTGTACTGAAAGCAGTAATGTTTGAAAGCAATTAAAAGCAATCTGAAGTCAACTTTGCTTTATGCTTTTGTTTTTGTTGGATTGTGATGTCTTTATGAACACAATTGATTTGCGTATTAGGGTTTTTTTTATGTGTTGTACTAGTTTGAATGCAGATTTGTATGGCTGGAGGGAAACTTGAAGGTAGTGTCAGAAGCTGGGATGGAATATTTCAGCTCTTGAATGCCTTTGCAAAGTGGAGTGATTGCATTTGTTGTCAGCACAGGTACAGTTTTGGGCCAATCTTATTTAACCATTCTTGCATACAACTGTAGTTTATGTGTGTGTGTGTACTCCTTGTGCAGCAAAGGACAATGTCCGGCTGTACCTAGTGCGCTCGCAGTATTTATGTTGAAAGAACTTTATTAGGCATTTACAATCAGAACAATCAGCAAAGGAGCAAACCATGCTTCAAAAACAAAAGAATGCATACAATCGCAGGAGGAAGAGAAACTCATATCAGTAAAAGCAAGAGGATGCCTGGATTAACAAGCAAGTCCCCCAGCCCAGCCCATCCCACCCCCCACCCCAATAGTAAGAAGAAGGCAAACAGTAGCTGACGCTAGCAAGTGGACTAACTGGTGTATTTCTGTGTGCATGTAAATGTATTTTGTAACAAAAAGTAAGGCCAATGCTGGGCATTATCATATGTTATGAATGTGCATGCAGCATATCTCAGTGGGGAAGGGAAAGATATCTTACTGTTGAAATTAGCATGTAAAATGTTAGCAATTTTGTTTGATTGTTGGTTTGATCATATATTGATAATGAATGTTATTATTCTGTGACCATTATAATAAAACTACTCTTCAGACTTTTACATTGTAGTTGTGGAAACGTACGGGCCCTTTTACTAAGCTGTGATAAGCACTAATAGGGTAACCATGGGGTGCGCTCAGGTGTCCTGCAATAGCTTTGGGAATGGCGTGCACTTCCTATGCACTAAAAAATATTTTATTTTTTAGCACTGGGGGTGTAGAGTAGGCATGTACTGCGCTAATTGGTTAGCACAGCTACATCACCACATGCTAACCAATTAGCTTGCAGTTAGCAAGTGCGCCCTACCACCTAGAAAATAGGTGTTGCAAGCACTCATGTGCAAATGGCCATGCCTTCATGGGGAAATTAGTATATGGCCATTAATAGGGGAAATGGGGCAATTTTTATTGCCACACTAAAAATGACTTCAGCAAGTGAGAAAGACCTGCGCTGAGGATAGGGCTAGCCACTTTTTAGCGCAGCTTAATAAAAGGGCTCCTTAGCTCAGTGGCGTTCCTAGGCTGGCTGACACCCGGGGTGGAATGCCGATGCGCCCCCCCGGGTGCAGCGTGACCCTCCCCCCCCCCCGGTGAAATTACATCCCCTCCCCCGGGTGCAGCGCGACCCCCCCCCCCCCCCCGGGTGCATTTTTACCTGCTGGGGGGGTGCCGCGCACCTGTCGGCTCCGAGTCCGCTCATTCCCTGCTGCTCCCTCTGCCCCTGAACAGGAAGTAACCTGCACCCGGGGTGGACCGCCCCCACCTCCCCCCCTTGGTACGCCACTGCCTTAGCTTATATATGGCATTGTGTTCCAAGATTGCATCATATATAGCTGCTCATATGTAGTTTGCATGGTGGTGAATTGCCAACTGCCCTGTTTGTGAAACCACTGACTGCAGTCTGCATAAAGAGGTACATAAGGCTCTGGCATCCTCGTTGGGCAGACTGGATGAGACCATGGAGGTCTTCATCTTCTGTCATTTACTCTTCACAAAAGCGGAGATAGGGAAGCAGTGGGAAACTACAGGCCGGTAAGCCTCACATCGGTGGTAGGAAAAATAATGGAATCGCTACTGAAGGAAAGGATAGTTGACTTTCTAGAAGCCAATGGGTTACAAGATCTGAGGCAACATGACTTTACCAAATGAAAATCCTGCCAAACAACTCTAATTGACTTCATTGACTGGGTGACCAAAGAACTGGATGAAGGACGTGTGCTAGATATAAGCAAAGCCTTTGATACAGTCCCTCACAGAAGACTAGTGAATAAGCTGAAAGGGCTGAACTTAGGACCCAAAGTGGTGAACTGGATTGGAAACTGGTTGACCGACAGGCTGCAGAGGGTGGTGGTAAATGGAATTGGCTCTAAGGAAAGGAAGGTGAGTAGTGGAGTGCCTCAGGGGTCGGTGCTGGGGCCGATTCTTTTTAATATATTTCTGTGAGACATTGCTGAAGGGTTAAAAGGAAAGATTTGCCTTTTTGCAGATGACACGAAGATAGCCAATACTCCTGGAGGGAGTAGAAATATGAGAAGGGATCTCCAAACGCTAGAAGAATGGTCAAGGGTGTGGCAGTTAAAATTTAATGTAACTTATTAGGGTTCTAATCGTTCTATCTGGTATTAGCTTATGAAATTACATTCACTAATTAATACCAGTTAATTCTTAAACCATTTACTATAAACCTTTTAATTTTTTTATAAATATTTGATTTAAAATTTATTTTAGTGCTCAGAGTTTATTGAAGTGCGAAACCACTGTTTGTGATGGTTCCAGCATATAGCACAACAATTTTCATACCATCATAGCACTGGACCCTGCCTATCCCACCTACCAAAGCAACTGGATCCAACTTAAAATTATTATGTCTCTATTCATTTTCGCTTTATCAGCTACAAATCTTTATGTTACTTATCTTATATCTTGTAGCAGGTCCATATGTAAGGTGTTCAAAAAACTTCTCAAGAGCCTTCTTATTCCCTTTCAGAAAAACATAATACAAAATACCTACAAAATACACAAATACTGGTAAATGAATAACTCCAAAACTGATAACCAGCATAAAACCGCAACCACTGCTGACATCCAACACACTGTTGTATTTTATGAATAATATAGAAATAAATCAGGAGAGCCTTCAGAGCTTATTATCATCCAAAATACAGCTTTTATGTCACCCAATGTTTATGTTAAAACATGGATAGAAATCACTCAATTATTTTTTATCGGCTATCGCCAGAAGAATGTCCACCTAAACATGTTTAGGGGGTTTTGCTTTGAAAATTCTATATAATGGAGGAGATTCTATATATATATGGCACCTAAAAAAATCAGCGCAGAAATCAATGCTGACTAAGCGCATTCTATAAGCGGTGCCTAGATTTAGGCGCGGTATATAGCATATGCTTAGTTGATATCTCAGTGCCAAAATCTATGCACCTCCATTTACACTGACGAAAATATGGCATAAATCCCAGCACATAGATTTAGGCATATTGGACTATATTCTATAACTACATGTGTAAATTTCAGAACACCCACAAAATGCCCATTTCCCTGCCCATACCCATACCCCTTTTCACCTGCGCGTGTTGGAACTTAGGTGCACTGCATTACAGAATGCACATAGCGAGTTGGGCGCATAAATTCTAATTATTGCCAATTAGTGTTCATTATTGCTTGTTAAGAGCAGTTATCAACGTTGATTAGCTTGTTAAGCCAATTAAGTTATGTGCATTGTTATAGAATACTCTTCAATTTCGGCACGGATCTCTAGGCGTGCTATATAAAATCTGGGGGAATCTTTGGTGAACAATTTGGACTCCAGATAAGTACATTTTATTTCATTATAAAGTTGAAATCGCTCCATTAAGAGTGAGTCACTTGGACACTTATTGATTGATTTTCACATTATTTAACTTGTTTTGTTGGTGAATGTTCTTTTGGAGACAGCCAATGAAAGATAATTGAGTGATTTCCACCCATGATTTAACAGCTAAACATAAAAGCTGTATTGTGGGTGATAATATACTCTGAGGGCTCTCCTGATTTATTTATGTATCATTCATAAAATACAACAGCATGTTGAATGTCAACATTGGTTGCAGTTTTATACTGGTTATCAGTTTTGGAGTAAGTTTTATGTGGCAGGGATGGCTAACACATGTTGTATCCCTGTCCCTTGCTGTGTCTCAAATGTGTAGCATGGTTGACCAGTAGCTAATAGAAAGACAAGATCTCAACCCCTCTCACAGTACACATATAACACCAGTACAAAGGATGATATCCCTGAAGCAGCAGTTACAAATATGATTTAAGATGTTTTTCTTTGCACGTAGGTTTTCATTTCCTTTCAAAATGAGAGTTTTTTTACGCCAATGATACGATGAAATTTGAGTGCCAACAATTTATGAGTGCAAAGTCTTTGAGCTTCTCTGAGGCTTTTTCCAGCTGGTATATACTGTTGTTATATTGTTTTAAAGGAAGCAAGGGCCTTCAAAAGAAAAATAGAGCGTTCACGACTTCAGGTCAGTGTTCTGTGTGAAACTGGTGGAATACCAAGAACAATTTCACAAAGAACACCGACCTAAAGTACATGAATGCTCTATTTCTCTTGGTCATTATATTAGTTATTTAGGTGGTTTTTTTTGACAGGGATCTTCCAACCACTATTAAGAACAATTCAGATAAACTTATAGCCAAGGTTGAATCTTCCCTTTCGTCCTGGTCCCCGCTCACTTTAACTTGGTGGGGCAGGCTGGACACCATTAAAATGATGATAGTGCCTAAGATCACGTATGCCTTAAGTATGATCCCCCTCCTCTTTCCTAGTGCCTTTTACAAAAAGCTGGAAAAAATGCTCTTTAGTTTCCTGTGGAACTTTAAGTCGCCCAGAATTTCCCTAGGCAAGCTGAAGTTGTCCAAATTGCAGGGCGGGGTAAAATTTCCTGATCTTTTATCCTACCATAAGGCATTTATTATTCGTCAGGGGTTGGAATGGTTTGCTACTACCAGCACTTGGCCTAGGTGGATGGCGCTCGAACAATCCATAATTGACCCTCTGGTGAATTCCTACTTAGCAGGTATGCATCTCCCTAAGCTTATTTCTTCTAATCCCATTATTAGCACCACTCATAAGCTGTTGGTAACTCTTGATAAGCAATTAGGTGTTCCCTAGTTCTTCACCATGTGTACGCCCATATGGAACAATTCAAAATTTTTAATTAATAAAAGGTAAGTTTCCTGGTCCCATTAGCAGCACATAGGGATATGGGATCTTAGCAATTTTCTTGCCCCGGGCAGTCAGGGCTGGAAAATATTTTGCACCATGCAATCTGAGTTCAGTTTACTGGACTCTCAATTCTTCCAATGGCTCCAACTCAGTACCATGCTGAAAATAAGCAAGGTGGCATCCCACGTGGTGCATTGTTCTCCCGACATCCTAGAGTTAGCTAAAAAATTGCACTCTGCAGGGCACGTCGCATCTTATGTTTACGCTCTCCTTACAGGTCACTCCTCTGTCAAATGCATTGGCCTGCATGGCTGTTGGGAAGAGGATCTGCAGCAAACCATTACGGACCACAGTTGGGAGCAAATGTGGTGTTCTCTCTTTAAGTGTTCTTACTCCTCTTTGACGACACAGTCACTTTATTTCTTCGCACACAGGCCACTTTGGACTCCTGTTAGATCACATACGATTGATCCTTGCGTTTCCAGTATGTGCTGGTCCTATCAAGTGCAGTGGGGTACTCTTAAGCATCTTATTTTTGACTGTAGGTGTGTCCATAACTTCTGAAGTAATGTATGGCTCACTTTGACAGAGATCTTTCATTTTACTGGTCCAATGCTCTACAAGTACTTGGTGTTTAAGGGTCAATGTTTTACTGATATGCTCAGTTCTGATGTGTCTCTGGTGGTCAGTACTATGCTTTCTTTAGCCATGAAAGTATTTTTTTTTCCCACTGGAAGGCATGGCAGCTAGCTACTCATCAGGAGTGGTGGAGTCTGTTGCTCCAAACTTATAAATTTGAAATGTATTTGGCTAAAAAGCAGCCATGTTTGGTCAAGTTTAAGGAAAAATGGTCTATGTTAGCGTCCTATCTCTCGACAGTGAGCTGAGTGTAGTTGCACGTTCCTTGATCTTCTCTGCATGAACAATCCTGTCTGTTGAATATATCCTCAACTACTATATGTCACCTTTCTTCCTTTTTTTTCTCTTGCACTTGTACCTGATTGCTGTATTTTGCAGTGCTGTGTATTTGTGCAGTTGTGTTCCTTGTTGTTGCTTTCTCTTTTATAACAAAATCAATAAATTATTTACACCGTGATATTAGTTATTATCCTTCCATCAGGACAGTTGTGATTAGCTTTTATTTTCAGACAACCCCTGATACAGGCATTCCATGCTGAAACATGGCCAGTGTCAGATCTGTTCATTAAAAATTTGTCCCTACTTTTTAAGGCTCTTGGTGCACTTCTTTTCGCTTGGTTTGACTTGTGCTTTGACCCTCTCTGTGTTGCTGTATTGCTTTAAAGTGGTCAGTAACAAGATTCTGAATGTCTTTTAAGTAAAGCTTCCAAGTGATTGAATAATGGCTGTACAAGCAACACATGGAAATATAAGATATCCACTTCTCCTCAGGTCAACCAATAGCCTTGTCATACTGCACATGTAAAACCTGTACCTAAGCAACAAATACAAGCCAAAAGAAATATTGACCATGGAGAGAGATGAATTATATATGTTCAATGCATGACTAGTAGTCATTGTGCTCTCACAAGGTTGGTGGGGACCTTAGCTGGAGCAACAATGAAATAGTACTCACCATGATGTTCTTGTGGCTTGAGCTGTCATGCCCAGTGACCCCTAAGATGGTAACTTCATCCTTGATATGAAACATCTTCACCTCAAAAGAACTGCTGCTGAGAGGGCAGATAGGTCTTTTGGCTACCTGTTTTTTCTTGGTATCCCTCTTCAGCTCCTGCCACTTATTTTGCGATCCTCCAAATCATGGTTATTTATTTATTTGTTACATTTGTATCCCACATTTTCCCACCCATTTGTAGGCTCAATGTGGCTTATATAGTACCGGAGAGGCCTTTGCAGGCTCCGATGTGAACAAATACAGGGTGATGTTGTGGTAAGATCAAGTTCATGTGGCACAGCCACATTGGGGAATTGGAGAATGGAAGAGTTGTGTTATGTCCATTACGTGCTGTAGTTTGGTTGTGTTGCACAGATTAGGCATTTAAGTTGGATCTGTGGGGTATGCCTTTTTAAACAGGCTAGTTTTTAGTGATTTCTGGAAGTTTAGGTGGTCGTATGTCATTTTCAAGGCTTTCGGTAGTGTGTTCCACAGTTGTGTGCTTATGTAGGAAAAACTAGATGCGTAAGTTGTATTGTATTTAAGTCCTTTGCAGCTTGGGTAGTGCAGATTTAGATAGAAATACATCTGAATCAACACAATCCTAACTGGTAAGTCGATCAAGTCTGTCATGTAACTCGGGGCTTCTCCGTAGATGATTTTGTGAACCAGGGTGCAGGTTTTGAAGGCAATGTGTTCTTTGATTGGGAGCCAGTGTAGTTTTTAGCGGAGGGGTTTTTTATTTATTTTTTATTTGTTGCATTTGTATCCCACATTTTCCTACCTATTTGCAGGCTCAATGTGGCTTACATAATGCCGTAGTGACAGTCGCCACTTCCGGATCTGAGAAATACAAATTGTGTTTTACCAAATATAAGCCTAGCTGCCGTGTTTTGAGCGGTCTGAAGTTTCTTTAAGGTTTTTTCTTTGCATCCCGCATAAATTCCTTTGCAGTAATCTAAGCGGCTTAGTACCATTGATTGTATCAGATTGCGAAATGTTTCCCTCAGGAAGAAATGCTTCACGCGTTTGAGTTTCCACATTGAGTTGAACATTTTCTTTGTTGTGGATGTCACTTGGCTCTCTAGTGTTAAGTTACGGTCCATTGTAACGCCGAGGATTTTCAAGCTGTCTGAGATAGGAAGGGTGTGATCTGGGGTGTTGATACTTGTGGGGATGTCCGTGCTGTGTTGGGATGAGGGGATGAGAGGATGAGGCAATGAGTTTTTTCTTTATTGAGTTTTAGTTGAAATGCAGTTGCTCATGAATCCATGATGTTCAGGCCGAGCATGATTTCGTTGGTGATTTCTGACAATTTGGCTTTGTAAGGAATGTATATTGTGACATCGTCTGCATATATGAAAGGGTTAAGGCCTTGGTTGGATAAGGACTTAGCAAGTGGGGTCATCATTAAGTTGAATAGGATCGGTGATAGCAGTGATCCTTGCGGTACTCCACAGTCTGCTTTCCACGGTGATGATATGTTTGAATTTGATTTTACTTGATATGTTCTTGTGGTTAGGAAGCCCTTGATCCAGTTAAGTATGTTTCCACCAATCCCGATATACTAGAGCATGTATACAGCACAGACACCTGAATAGCAGATCCCTATGAGAGATCAAACCATTGATACACTACAACATGAATACAGAATATTAGGCGGGGGGAGCGGGGAGGGGAGGCTTATGAGATGAAATATCTCTCTATATAAAACGCACCTCCAACGTTCTAATGAAGCCTCACTTACCCAACGTTCTAAAAGTGAAGGGGGTGAGATCGCTTTGTGTCTGCCCCGCCCACGCGTCAAACGTGATGACGTCGAGGGTGGAGCAATGACACTCAACCAATCGCATCGCTCCGCCCTCAACGTCATCACGTTTGACGCGAGGGACGAGCACACATCGAACACACACATTGCTAGGGACTTTTGGAGGCTTCAAAACAAGTACGCAACTTCCCCTCGCCACCCCCCCTCCAAGGTCGCCTATTCAATTCTCCACCCCCCCTCCACAGTTCGACGCTTCCACTCTCCAAACGCCCGCGAGCGAGGTCGCTGCTTCCCCCATTCCCCCCCCCCCCCAAAGGTCTCCTCTTTCAAACACAACCCCCCCCCCCCCGAGTTCACAGCTTCCTCTCTCAAGCCCACCCCCCCCCCTGAGGTTGCCGTTTCACATATCCACCCTCCCCCCTCAAAGATCGCCGCTAATCTTAACAACAACAAAAAAAAGAAACACAGACAGCCTTCAGCCATTGGCTGTCTGCGCTGCAGCCACTCATCTCTCACTGGCCCTGGAGTACAGGAACACGAACTTCAAAACAATTTCCTGGTACCTGCGCTCCTACGGAGACAGAAAGAGGAGAGAGGAGCAGCAGCACAGCACACAAATCAATGCATGAATGCTGCATGCACTGCCTGGGAGGTAGCACAGAAAAGAGGGAGGAGGGCTTGGGATGAAGAGGGGGGCTTGGGGGAGGGACAGCAGACTGGAATGTCGACGGTGAGCACAGGGGGAGGAAGAGGAGCACAGAACGGGAAGGGGAATGCGCCACCTGCTTAAAACACTCACACATACACACACACACACACTCTTTCAAACACATACACTCACTCTGAGGGGGGGGGGGGAAGGGTGGCCTGGAACTTGGAGGGTGACTGGGGTGGTGAGAGGAGGGGAAAGAACAGTGGCACGGTAGGAGGAGGGGAATGCACCACCTGCTTAAAACACTCACACATACACAGAAACACACACACTCTTTCAAACACACACTCTCTCTCCCTCAATCACTCACACACAAAGTCTACATATATCAAACGCACTCACATTCTTACACACACACACTCATTCTCACACAGACAGCCTCACTCTGTCACACACACTCGCACATTCACTCAGTCTCTCTCACACACACACACTCTCACGATGAAAACCATGCTAGCGCCCGTTTCATTGGTCTCAGAAACGGGCCTTTTTTACTAGTTAATCAATATAGGTGTGGTCACAATAAAAGTTGCACGTCTTCCAAACATTACTTTAACAACGTATGCACAAACTATAAGATGCCAAAAGAGAACCAGTATTAAGATTGAGACCACAAGCACTGGCTCACTGCACTGCTGGCGCCCCAGTTGCTGGGGGAGGGGAGGTGGAGAGGAGGCAACACCTCCTCCAGTCCCGGTCCCCACTCCCACCGATCCCTATTAACAGGGGGCCCAGGCCCTAACGAGCAGTCTCTGGCTGCCGTTGAGGGCCCTTTTCTGGGCCAGGCCTGGAAGAGACTCCGGACACCTATAAGCATGAAACAAACCCCGAGCGTCACCCACCATCTTCCGCCTGTCAGAGACGCTGCAGTGCCGACCCACCAGCACACACTAAACCCAAAGCCTTACATGTCCCAGCCGTCCCGCCCTCTTCTCCGTGCTTATTGGCTGCAGCCGAGGCTTGTCTGATCACAGCCTACCACAACCGGACGGCTCCTCCTGCAGACGGACCTTAGAGGGAGAGGCGGCGACTCGCAATGTACTCCACATCCGCTCCAAGGCGCGTGGAGCTGGGCGGTGCTAAAGAGCCTAGCGCTGCGTGCGGGAAGGCAGCAGCAGCGCATGCACATAGGTGCTGAAGCGCCAACGCGGTAAGGTTTATTTTTATTTTATTTTTTTAAATACAACTCTAACAACTGGACGGCAGCGCCGTGGCTGGCGCGGCGCCCTTTAAGGCAGGTGCCCCCCTGCAGTGCTTACCCCGCTTACCGGGTTGGCACGGCCCTGTTTAGGAAAGTTCAATATCCTCAGGTTATTTTTCCTCCCGTTGTTCTCCAAATATTCCATCTTTCTTTCCTGAGTTTCCTTTTCTTTAACCAAAGTCATTGTTAAATCCTGTAATTGTTTAAACTCAGTCTCCATCTTCGACATTTTTTCATTCTGTTCTTGAACTTTTATAGATAAGCTCTGACTAGTTTGCTTCAGTTCCACAATTTCGCCATTTATGGAAGTATTCATATGAAGTAAAGTGTTCTTTACCTCTTGGATTGCGTCCCAGAGCATAGGCATTGTCACCTGAGTTTGTCTTTTCATTCCTCCACAATTCGCTGAAGTGACTCCGTGGGAGGCAGGGAGCCCGACCAGCGTTTGTCCCTGAGTTGTTGTCTCTTTCCCCGGAGTAGAGGTACTCGAGGGACCTCCTTCCACAAACAGCAATTCCAACTGTTGTGGGCCCGTCGATTCTGCTACACTTCCGGGTTGTGGGGGAGCGGTGAGAGAACAAGGGCTCAGCATTGCGCCCTCTACGCTGCGCTCTGCTCCGGAATGGAGCGAGCCCGTCGAAGTAGAAGCCTGCACGGCTAGGGTCCCGATTCCAAAGTTTTCGAGCATCGTTTGATGAGAAGCTGGGGGTAGCACCGGTACAGAGGAGGTAGGTGCCGGCATTTTCCCCTTTCTTTTCCCCATCTTAAAGTCGGGGTAAGAATTTCTCTCTCGCGAACGCTGTCAAATCTTAGGAGCTCCGGGATCCGACATCCATTACTGGCACCATCTTGATTCGCACAAAAAAAACCCAGAGGTCTATTTTCAAACATGCCGGCTTGTGCATACAGATATACACAGAGTAAGTATAATAAGGGAATAACTTTTCATAGGTAGTAGTAATTTATTATGAATTGTAATCAGTGTGTCATTTGTAAGCTGCATTGAGCCTGCCATGAGTGGGAAAGCACGGGGTACAAATGTAACAAAAATAAATAAATAAATAAATTTGGAGGGGCTGGTTATAGGGACACCTAACCCTGTTATGTTGGTGCAGAGATTTATTTTCTCCTGGTAAAGAGCTTCTAAAACAGACATTATGTTATGAGAATCAGGTGCTCAACATTCAGAGTTTCTATCTATTTATTTACATATTTATCTACCTCTCCACACCAGAGGTGGATGGGGGGTGCAGAGGTGGATGGGGGGGTGCAGAGGTCGATAGGGGGGCGCAGAAGTGGCCCAGGGAGAGAGCTTGTTGTTAAAAATTTACCACCACGCCACTGGGTGGACCACCATTAGAGGGGAGCAAGAAAGGGTGATGCTTGATGGGAGGGGGAGATGCTGATGAACTAAGGTTGTCTTGAGATTGATATCATGAAATGTCGCTACTATTTGGGTTTTTGCCAGGTACTTTTGACCTGGATTAGTCACTGCTGGAAACAGGATACTGGACTAGGTGGACCACTGGTCTGACCCAATATGGCTATTCTTATGTTCTTATGATCAATGAAACCATCATACCCCTTTCCTAAACCATGTATCCACTAGTGACAACTGACAACTACATATGTCATTGTTAGCCGCTACTAGTGTCCCTAACATGTCACTAAAATTACAGTAGTAGATAGATACTACCCAATCACTGTCCTAATAAGAGCCTGCACTCTGTCTAGAAAGTTTTGATAAATTGCCTCAGATTTCAAGATCCTTCTCCACACTCTTCCTGGATTGGGGATGCAGGCACCACTGGTTTAGAATCCGTGCAATAGGTTAAGCATCAAAACTGACTGGAGAGGTTCTGGCATATGAGGGGAAATTGTTTCTTGGCCTTGAGAGTGTTGATAGATTCCTGTGGTTTCTATTCTTTCTGCTCATAAAGGGCCCCTTTTACCAAACCGAGCTAGTGATTCCCAGCACAGCAATGCCGACAAAGCGCAGTTTGGTAAAAGAGGCCCATAATTAATTGGCATATTTGGCCTCAATAGAAATACAAGTTTTTTTAAAAAAGTTAGAAACTACAAGCCGATATGCTTTATTTCAGAGGTAAGAAAAGTTCACCCCATTCGAAAAATACTTCAAACCAATCAATCCTGCTGATATGGGTTTATGGTTCTTTGTAACTACCAATTCCTATGTGCACTAGTTAATATTAAAATATTGTGATATTTTTACAAGAATACTGTCTGTAAATGTCATCCATATAAACAAATCTTATAAAAGATTTGAATTTGCATTTCACTATTTAAGCCATTTTTAATTACAGTTTTATACAATTGTGCTTGCTCAGCATGATAGATAAATCCGAACCTGTCCTGCAGACATACTGAGACCCTGAGTTTTGTGTGTCCAAGTGCACCTCAGCTGCCAGTGTTTTCCGAGCAGGATATGGAGAGCACCATTTGCTGTACATGTCTCCAGAGCAGCGCTTACACCTAGTTGCACCCAATTTCACTGATCAGCAGCTCCAACTTAAATTTCAACTCTCATATATTCAATAATTTATCTACCAGGCAGAGAGCAGATAAGAAAGACTTAGGATGGCAAGGTTTAATGAAAACCAAACCAAAACCTTCCCTATTATTTATTTCTAGTTTTACAGTTTAGGATTATATATATATATATATATATATATATATATATATATATATATTTATATTTGCATAATTTGAAGCAGTAATCCAGCAATAAGCTTAAAAAGAAAAGAAACTCATATATATAAAATAAACAAATTATCCATATCATAATCCTCAAAAAAAAAGTCTGAGAGGCAGACTAACCATGAATGTCATAAAAGTAATCTCATATCTTAAGGAGCATCAAACCTAATCCTTATTAATCAGATCAACAGACCACATATTAACTCACCCCAGCACTCTGATCCCTAGATATATTAAAGTCCAAGAAAAAGCATGACTGCAAGGGCTTAGAAAACTCATATTTAAAAATAGCCAGGCTAAGCATACACTTAAATAGAAACTTGAGAAAAAAAAAGGGCCAGGAGAAAAAACAAATCTCTTGAGACATAGCAATATATTGACATCTATCACGCTTTGGTCTAAGGCAGGATATAAATATGAAAATAAATAAGAAAATAAAAATAAACAAATATTATTATTCTGGCCCTGTGTTACCTTACACCATAACATAAATATCTGCCATGGAATTTCTCCCCACCTCTCCCAAATAGGCACGTGGAGAATGCTTTATTTGGTAATAAATAGCCACATCTTTTTTTAAGTATCAGAATAGGGTACCCGATAACCACCTGAGCCAATACAACATGAAATCAACTCTCTAGTGAACTGTAGAAACCACTCACCATATTACTAGCCGGTAGCTCACCACCCATCCTGCTGCAAATACGTTTAGCCATTAGGAAGGTCTTTTATGAAAGCATGGTCAAATTTTGCAATTAATGCATGATGCCAGCATTTAACTTAAGCAGGCACATAACAGTGGAGGAGACAAAAAAAAGTCCTCACAACAATGGTGTCCACAAAAGTACTTTATTGAGGTCTTCACCAAGACCTGACATGACTGGTGTTTCTACCAGAATGGCCTGCCTCAGGGGTCTAAATGGTCAGTTGTGCAACAATGATACCTTTCCAAAGACTCATAAGTAAAGCCCGACAAAGTGGCATCTGCAAAGATTTTACCTCTCCACCAACAAAGCAGCATAGAAAGAAAAGCTTTGCTCTGGAGCGAACCCGGTCGCTAACATTTTTTTTTAATGTTGCTTTGTGGCAAAGGTAACATCTTTGCAGCTGCCACATTGTCAGGCTTTACTTATGAGTCTACAAATCAGCTGGCAAAACTTATGTACTTATGTAATTTTCAAAAGCCATTTTCCAAGATAAGTTGGCCATTTGAAAATTGCCCAGCTCTTATAAGAGCATAAGAACATAATTGTTGCCATACTGGGACAGACTGAAGGTCCATCAAGCCCAGCATCCTGTTTTGCTGAAAACGTCCAAAACGCAAGTAGCAAACGATAGCGATTTTTGAACCAGAAAACATCTTATCTTTTTGTTTCGAAAATGTCCATTTGTCAGAAGTATTTCTGCTCAGTGCGTCTACCCTTTTGGACCATATTCAGAAAACAAAAGTCCAAGGGAAAAACACACAAAAAGAAACCATTGGGATGTATGGGGGGGCAGCATTCTTAGTAGACATCCCAGCAGAGCAGTGGGGCACCCTATTGGGTACTGCAATAGGCTTCACCTAAAAATTCCCAGGTGCACATCTCATCATTGTTCCCTTATATTATATAGTCAGCCTTCCAAAACCCACCAAACAGCCTACTGTACTCAACTGTACACCACTACAATATGTTATGTTATGTTATGTTATGTTATGTTATGTTATGTTACCAGTCTTATAACCCATCAAATCTCCCAAGAGGAATTCAAGGCAAGATAACAAAAGAAATAAACTGAAATATAAATCAGGATATAACAAAAAAGACATTGTAGGGAGAAAACACATTAAACAATATACGTCAACTATTTATAAACAGAAAAAAATATATTTTTAAAGCTTTCTGAAAAGCAAAAAGATTCATTATAGAATGTATCTGTACTGGTAAACTGTTCCAGAGATGAATAGCAGAAAACAAAAATGAACCAAAAAATACTTTAAAATGGATAAATTTAACAGATGGAAAAACCAAAAGCAAGACATTGCATGATCTCGATGAGGTAACATTTTTTAAGATCTTAAAGCCATCCAAAATCTCTGCAGAGCAAGTACCATATAAAAATTTTAAAACAAGACACAATACTTTAAACTGGATTCTAGCTTGAACCAGTACCAATGCAACTTGGCCAGCAAAGGAGAGATACTCTCATACTTTAAGCAATGAAAAATCATACTAGCTGCTGAATTTTGAATCATCTGAAGTTTGGACAGCTCTTTAACCATTATTCCTATATACAAGGAAATTCCATAATCGAGTAATAAGAGAATTGACAGTTGAACAATAAGTTTAAAATGCTCAAATAAGAAGTTTGAATGTAACAAGCGTAACTGTTAAAAAATGCTTTACGTATAACTTTGTTTATCTGTAAATCCATTGAAAGCTAAGAGTCAAGAATTCCACCTAGAACTCTTGATTCCTGATAACCTTAATGGAAAATCCATTATTTTTAATGTAACGGTTTGTGGAATAATGGAATGGTCAAGCCCAAACCCAAAGATCTTTGTTTTGTCTTCATTTAAGTCTCTTATGGCTACAGGTGTCACCCATATGTGGATACAGTAGGTTTTTGATGGGTTTTGGAGGGATCACACTTTTCACCACAAGTGTACCAGTTAGAGTGGGAAAGGGCCTGAGTTCCCTTCTCTATAGTGCCCTGCACTGACCACTAAGCTACTCCAGGGACCTGCTTGCTGCTCTAATACTGTAGGACTGGCCATAACTTCTGAAGCTGTATTAGAGGCTGGTATGTACTGTTTCTTTCACATCTTTGGGGGGTGGGAGGGGGTCAGTGACCACTGGGGGAGTAAAGGGGGTCATGCCTTAATCCTTCCAGTGGTCATTTAGGGCACCTTTTTTGACTTAGTTGTGATTGAACCAGGTCTAGACCAAAACCTCTCATTTTTAGCCCTGGACATTTTTGCTTTGTTTCATTATGGCAGTAAAACAGTCAAGTTTTGGGAACGTCCAAAACACACCCCTCTGTGATTTGGATGCACTGCACATAAACTACATAGCAAAACATCTTAAAAATGGGTTTCAAAAATTGTGATTTGGACGTTTTGGCAAAAAAAAAAAAAATCCATCTCCACTTTGGGTCCCTTTTTGGACGTTTTTCTGTTTCGAAAATGAGCCCCTAAACACTGGAATAAAGTTTTGGTTAAGTATATGTGGAAGGGTAAGAAATCTAGAATGTGGCTTCCTTTGTTGCAGTTATTAGTGAGAAGGGAGGTATGGACTTTCCAAATCTATGACAGGCAGATATTCAACCAGCAGAGGTCAGTAATTTTTTAAACACTGATCATCAACTGCTAGATTAGCCCCGATATTTAGTGCTGGGCCATGTCCACACTGGCACTGAATATTGGGGGCTAATTTCGGGCAGGCTGGCTGCCGGAGCATATGTGGGTCCCACCCAATATTCATAAGACAGTTATGCAGGCCCCAGCTGAATATTGGCTGGGACCTACATAACTATTTTGTTTGTTTGGGGGTTTTTTTAACTCCCCAGGCCCCCTGATATGGCCACACTCCTTCCATCCCTTCCCTCAAGGCCTACTCTCCCTGGCATATTTCTCCCCTCCCCTCACCCAAGGCCTACATTTCCTCCCTTCTCATTGTGGGCAAAAGCAAAGCCCCCTCGTTCCTGCCCCTTGTGGATGCTAAGTAAAAATGCCTGCTGCAACCTTTTGCAGCAGCTCGTGTTATTTTGTGTTAAGAGGGCATTCCAGGGGGGAGTTGTGATCTATTTATGGTGGTAGGCAGGGGGAAGAGTGGAGGGAGGGGGATAGAGAAAATTTATTTTGGCCAAAAAAAAGTTATACAGGTGCTGGCCAATGTTCAGTGCCAGCACCTGCATACCTAAGTGGCCTAATTTATGATAGCTTTAGAGCGTCCTAAATTAGATCACTTTAGCTATGTGGGTGCTGGCACTGAATATTGCCATAAGTGCATAAGTATTGCCACACTGGGACAGACCAAAGGTCCATCAAGCCCAGCATCCTGTTTCCAACAGTGGCCAATCCAGGTCACAAATACCTGGCAAGATCCCGAAAAAGTTCATACATTTTATGCTGCTTATCCCAGAATTACTACTACTACTATTTAGCATTTCTATAGCGCTACAAGGCGTACGCAGCACTGCACAAACATAGAAGAAAGACAGTCCCTGCTCAAAGAGCTTACAATCTAATAGACAAAAAATAAAGTAAGCAAATCAAATCAATTAATGTGTACAGGAAGGAGGAGAGGAGGGTAGGTGGAGGTGAGTGGTTATAAGTGGTTACGAGTCAAAAGCAATGTTAAAGAGGTGGGCTTTCAGTCTAGATTTCAAGGTGGCCAAGGATGGGACAAGATGTAGGGGCTCAGGAAGTTTATTCCAGGCGTAGGGTGCAGCGAGACAGAAGGCGCAAAGTCTGGAGTTGGCAGTAGTTGAGAAGGGAACAGATAAGAAGGATTTATCCATGGAGCGGAGTGCATGGGAAGGGGTGTAGGGAAGGACGAATGTGGAGAGATACTGGGGAGCAGCAGAGTGAGTACATTTATAGGTTAGTAGAAGAATTAGCAGTGGATCTTCCCCAAATCAATTTAATAATGGTCTATGGACTTTTCCTTTAGGAAGCTGTCCAGACCTTTCTCTGGAAAAGAACTTCAGAGTTTAATTACACATTGAGTGAAGAAAATTTTTCTCCAATTCGTATTACATTTACTACTTTGTAGCTTCATCGCATGCCCCCTAGTCCTTGTATTTTTCTCACCTACCCGTTCCACTCCACTCATTATTTTAAAGACCTCTATTATATCTCCCCTCAGCAATCTTTTCTCCAAGCTCAAGAGCCCTAGATGCTTCAGCATTTCCTCATAGGGAAGTCATCCCATCCCCTTTATCATTTTCACCACCCTTCTCTGTACCTTTTCTAATTCCACTATATCTTTTTTGAGATGCGGCGACCAGAATTGAACACAATATTCGAGGTGCAGTTGCACCATGGACCAATACAAAGGCATTGTAATGTCCTCACTTTTGTTTTCCATTCCCTTCCTAATAATACCTAACATTCTATTTGCTTTCTTAACCACCACAGCACATTGAGCAGAGGGTTTCAACGTATCATCAACAACGACGCCGAGATCCCTTTCTTGGTCTGTGACTCCTAACGTGGAACATTGCATTACGTAGCTATACTTCAGGTTCCTCTTTCCCACATGCATCACTTTGCACTTGCTCACATTAAACGTCATCTGCCATTTAGACGCCCCGTCTCATAAGCTTCTCTTGTAATTTTTCACAATCCTCTCGCAATTTAACAACTTTGAATAACTTTGTGTCGTCAGCAAATTTAATTACCTCACTAGTTACTCCCATCTCTAGATCACTTATAAATATGTTAAAAAGCAGCGGTCCCAGCACAGACCCCTGTGGAACCCCACTATCTACCCTTCTCCATTGAGAATACTGACCATTTAACCCTACTCTCTGTTTTCTATCCTTTAACCAGTTTTTAATTCACAATAGGACACCATCTCCTATCACATGACTCTCCAATTTCTTCTGGAGTCTTTCATGAGGTACTTTGTCAAACACTTTTTGAAAATTCAGACACACACATCAACCAGCTCACCTTTATCCACATGTTTGTTCAACCCTTCAAAGAAATGTAATAGATTGGTGAGGCAAAATTTCCCTTCACTAAATCCATGTTGGCTTTGTCTCATTAATCCATGCTTTTGAATATGCTCTATAATTTTGTTCTTTATAATAGTCTCTACCATTTTGCACGGCACCAATGTCAGGCTCACCGGTCTATAATTTCCCGGATCCCCTCTGGAACCTTTTTTAAATATCAGCGTTACATGGGCTACCCTCCAATCGTTCAGTACCACACTTGATTTTAAAGATGAATTACATATCACTAACAATAGTTCCACCAGTTCATTTTTCAATTCTATCAGTACTCTGGGATGAATACCATCCAGTCCAGGAGATTTGCTACTTTTCAATTTGTCAAATTGTCCCATTACATCCTCTAGGCTTACAGAGATTTCATTCCGTTTCTCTGACTCGTCAGGTTTGAATACCATTTCTGGCACCGGTATCTCTCCCAAATCTTCCTCAGTGAAGACCGAAGCAAAGAATTCATTTAATCTCTCTCCTATGACTTTGTCTTCCCCGATTTCCCCTTTTACCCCTCTGTCATCTAGCGGTCCAACCAATTGTTTGCCAGCTTCTTGCTTTTAATACACCTAAAAAAAACTTACTATGAGGGGCATAATCGAAAGGGGGGTCCATGTTTTCCTGAGGACATCCTCGCAGGACGTCCCGGCGAAGGGGCGGGGAAACCCGTATTATCAAAACAAGATGGGCATCCATCTTTCGTTTCGATAATACGGTCGGGGACACCCAAATCATGAAATTTAGGTCGACCTTAGAGATGGTCGTCCTTAGAGATGGTCGTCCCTGATTTTTGGTGATAATGGAAACCAAGGACGCCCATCTCAGAAACGACCAAATCCAAGCCATTTGGTCATGGGAGGAGCCAGCATTCGTAGTGCACTGGTCCCCCTGACATGCCAGGACACCAACCAGGCACCCTAAGAGGCACTGCACAGGACTTCAAAAATTGCCCCCAGGTGCATAGCTCCCTTACCTTGTGTGCTGAGCCCCCCAACCCCCCCAAAACCCACTACCCACAACTGTACAGCACTACCATAGACCTAAGGGGTGAAGGGAGCACATACATGTGGGTACAGTGGATTTCTGGCGGGTTTTGAAGGGCTCACATTTACCACCACAAGTGTAAGAGGTAGGGGGGATGGGCCTGGGTCCGCCTGCCTGAAGTGCACTGCACCTACTAAAACTGCTCCAGGGACCTGCATACTGCTGTCAGGGAGCGGGGTATGACATTTGAGGATGGCATAGCGGCTGGCAAAAAATATTTAAAACCTTTTTTAGGGTGGGAGGGGGTTAGTAGCCACTGGGGGAGTAAGGGAAGGTCACCCCCGATTCCCTCCGGTGGTCATCTGGTCAGTTCGGGCACCTTTTTGAGGCTTGGTCATAAGAAAAAATGGACCAAGTAAAGTCACCCAAATGCTAGTCAGGGACGCCCTTCTTTTTTCCATTATCGGTCGAGGACACCCATGTGTTAGGCACGCCCCAGTCCCACCTTCACTATGCTTCCGACACGCCCCCGTGAACTTTGGTCATCCCCAAAACGGAAAGCAGTTGAGGACGCCCAAAATCGGCTTTCGATTATGCCAATTTGGACGACCCTGGGAGAAGGACGCCCATCTCCCGATTTGTGTCAAAAGATGGGAGCCCTTCTCTTTTGAAAATAAGCCTGTATGTGTTTTTCCCTCCAACGCAATCTTTTTTTCAAAGTTTCTCTTTGCCTTCCTTATCAACACTTTGCATTTGACTTGACATTCATTGAGCTGAGTGGAGGAGTAGCCTAGTGGTTAGTACAGTGGACTTTGATCCTGGGGAACTGAGTTCAATTCCCAATGCAGTTCCTTGTGACTCTGGGCAAGTCACTTAACCCTCCATTACCCCTGGTACAAAATAAGTACCTGAATATATGTAAACCACTTTGAATGTAGTTGCAAAAACCTCAGAAAGGTGGTATATCAAGTCCAATTTCCCTTCCCTTCTTATTATTTTCAGTTGATTCCTTCTTCCATTTTCTGAACGATTTTCTTTTAGCTCTAATAGCTTCTTTCACCTCACTTTTTAACCATGCCAGCTGTCGTTTGGTCTTCCTCCCTCCTTTTTTAATACACGGAATATATTTGGCCTGGGCTTTCAGGATTGTATTTTTAAACAACATCCACACCTGATGTAAATTTTTGAACCTCGCAGCTGCTCCTCAAAGTTGTGTTTTTTTCACCATTCTTCTCATTTTATCATAGTCTCCTTTTTGAAAGTTAAAAGCTAACATATTGGATTTCCTGTTTATACTTACTCCAAAGTTAATATCAAATCTGATTATATTATGATCACTGTTATCAAGCGGCCCCATCACCATTACCTCCCACACTAGATCATACGCTCCACTAAGGACTAGGTCTAGTATTTTTCCTTCTCTTGTTGGCTTCTGTATCAGTTGCTCCATAAAGCAGTCCTTGATTTTGTCAAGGAATTTTACATCCCTAGCATGCTCTGATGTTACATTTACCCAGTCAATGTTGGGGTAATTGAAATCACCCATTATTATTGTGTTGCCTAGTTTGTTAGCCTCCCTAATTTCCGATAACATTTCTACATCCATCTGTTCATCCTGGCCAGGCGGACGGTAGTACACTCCTGTCACTATCCTTTTCCCCTTTACATATGGAATTTCAATCCATAGGGATTCCAAGATGTTTTGTTTCCTGCAGTATTTTCAATCTATTTGATTCAAGGCCCTCTTTAACATACAATGCTACCCCTCCACCAATTTGATCCACCCTATCACTACGATATAATTTGTACCCCGGTATGACAGTGTCCCATTGGATATCCTCTTTCCATCAGGTCTCAGAGATGCCTATTATATCTAATTTTTCATTTAGTGCAATATATTCTAACTCTCCCATCTTATTTCTTAGGCTTCTGGCATTCGCATATAGACATTTCAAACTATGTTTGTTGTTCCTATTTACATCATGCTTAGTACTTGACAGTATTAATTTGCATTCTTTTGTCTGATTTTTATTTGTATTTAAGGACACCTGATCTACTACGGTCTCTTTTGCAACCTCACTATCAGGATACCCTATGTTCCCTGTTTTGGTGATATCTTTAAAAGATACCTTATTCCGAACCATGCACTTTTGAGTGACTGTCGGCCTTCTTCCAGTCTCTAGTTTAAAAGCTGCTCTACCTCCTTTTTAAATGTCGATGCCAGCAGCCTGGTCCCACCCTGATTAAGGTGGAGCCCATCCTTTTGAAATAGGCTCCCCCTTCCCCAGAATTCATAACCCCAGGCTCCTCCCTAATGCCTCCCTTCTACCACTTTTTGTGGCAGTAATCAGAGGTGATATTCAAAGACACTGTCCGCTTTACTGCCGCTGAATATCCGGGGAGGGGGGTAGGCAATGATAGCAATTTAAGCAAGCAGGAACTTCTCCTGCCCGCTTAAATTGCTTTGAATATTAGCCAGTGAGTTTACAATATAGTATGCTTAATGCATTAAGTACAATATTGGATAAGTGGCCTAGTGGTTAGAGCACAGACGTGGCTGGTTTAAATCCTGCTGCTGCTCCTTGTGATCTTGGGCAAGTCACTTAACCCTCCATTACCTCAGGTACAAAAAATTGTAAGCCCTCCAGGGACAAGGAAATACCCAGAGTACCTGAATGTAACTCACCTTGAGCTACTACTGAAAAAGGTGTGAACAAAATCCCAAATCCCAAACTAGCTAATTATTGTAATCTCACTCTAGAGCAAAGCATAGGTAAATTCTATCATTTAGCATATCTGATACATTCCAAAACCAAAGAGCTGCCTGGTCATTTGAAACACAATCCGCCTTATTTTCGAAAGAGAAAGACGCCCATATTTCGAACCAAATCGGGAGATGGGCATCTTTCTCCCGTGGGCACCCAAATCAGTATAATCGAAAGCAGATTTTGGGTGTCTTCAACTGCAATCTGTCGCGGAAACGGCCAAAGTTGACGGGGCGTGTCAGAGGCATGGTGAAGGCGGGACTGGGGCGTGTTTATTGGCTGAGGAGAGATGGGCGTCCTCGGCCAATAATCGAAAAAAGAAAGGTGTTTTTAGAGCGAATTTGGGTCACTTTTTGGACATGAACAAGTCCCGAAAAAGTGCCCTAAATGACCAGATGACCACCGGAGGGAATCGGGAATGACCACCTCTGACTCCCCCAGTGGTCACTAACCCCCTCCCACCCAAAAAAAAACAACTTTAAAAACTTTTTTTCCAGCCTGTATGCCAGCCTCAAATGTCATAACCAGCTCCATCACAGCAGTATGCAGGTCCTTGGAGCAGTTGTTAGTGGGTGCACTGGACTTCAGGCAGATGGACCCAGGCCCATCCCCCCTACCTGTCACACTTGTGGTGGTAAATGGGAGCGCTCCAAATCACCCCCAAAACCCACTGTACCCACATCTAGGTGCCCCCCTTCAGCCATAAGTGCTATGGTAATGGTGTAGAGTTGTGGGGAGTGGGTTTGGGGGGATTTGGGGGGCTCAGCACCCAAGGGAAGGGAGCTATGGACTTCAGAGGTAGTTTGCTTTGTTTTTTTAATTGTTACAAGTGCCCCCTAGGGTGCCCGGTTGGTGTCCTGGCATGTGAGGGGGACCAGTGCACTACGAATCCTGGCCCCTCCCACAACCCAATGCCTTGGATTTGTTCGTTTTTGAGCTGGGCACCTTTGGTTTCCATTATCGCTGAAAAACGATACCTCGCCACTCAAATCTGCACAAATCCGATGCATTTGGCTGGCACAAACCATATTATCGGAAAAAAGATGGACGCCCATTTTTTTTCGAAAATACGGTTTGTCCCGCCCCTTCACGAACCCGTACTCGGAGATAGACACCCATGGAGATGGGCGTTCGTGTTCGATTATGCCCCTCCACACGTTATTGAACACTTTGCAATAGACATGGAAAATGAGTATGAAACATTTCAGGATGCCAACACATAGCTTCCCCTATCTCCCTCTCTGGGAAATGGATCCTTTCCTCCTGGCATGCAAGGAGTGGGTTTCCAGGAATGGGATAGAAAGGGTATATATAACTTAAGTAATTTGCGTAAAGAAGGTACCCTCCAGGTAAAGTTATTTGAAGAGCTTCAAGTTCAGCATGGATTATTGTAGAGGGATTAATATCAATATATGCATATAAAATATTATGTTCAACCCCTATTGATGCAATATCCTAATGTGTGGTATGATGCCAATTTTTATCAATACTGGCCACAGCAGGAAGAGATAAAAGGGCTTCCTGAGAAATATTATAAAGCATATATGACAAAATTGCAAAAAGAGCCTTTCCATCATACATTTCAAAAATGGGTAAGAGATCTGGCTAAGGAGTACACAACAGGAGACTTTTTGGAGGGGGTATGGGGAGAGGAGACAAGAAATACATTCTTATTCAGTTAGATTGAGAAGTGCATTGCTTAATAATTTGAGGTAAACAGAACTGATCCAGCAGTGCACAATATAAATCTTATGGTATTCAGTTTGTCGTTCATTAGCACAGTTGATGGTTTGTAGAGAGGGATGAGAGAGGTTGGGGTGGGTAATTGTGATCTTTAAGTGTGAAAGTTGCTTCTTTTAAAAAGTTACAACATTTGTTGAAACTAGTATTGGAATTGTAACTTTCAGTAAAGAAGATTTAATTTTAAAAACAGAAGCTTGTGTAGACTCAAGGCAGACTGAATTGCTCTTCTTCAAAACTTTTGTTGACAAAAAAATAATCAGTTCTAAGGCAGTAAAGAATTGTTTTGGCTGCTACATTGACTGAATTTGATGCTTCATTTGACAAAGGATTATCTAATGGCATACTTTTTAAAAATGTTTCCCTTCTGAGCTTATACTATACAGAAAAAAGCAAAAATGATTTCATATGGAACCTCTGCAGATCCATTTGTCCAAAATATTTTGACATGTCAGAGTAGGAATTGCATCTGAAGTAAAAAGAGGTCTGACGCAAGCTCTAAGACGAATCCATAACTTTTCACCTGGGAATTAAAAACCTTGCAGATTTCTTCAAATGCCCTCAACACAGTATGTACTTATTGGGAGCTGCAATAAACATCCCTCAAAACAATTGTCATCTGGCGGGAAGGAGGAAGGAAATCTGCTGCTGAATTAAGTTTTGAGGCAAAGGATTATATTTTGAAATTCTCATGTGTACTGTTCACTTGATGCCAAAGTAGTTCAAAGTTCATACTTATTTTATATAAAAACAATGGTTTCAAGTAATTACAAAAATATATCATGAGTTAGACGAGTTCAGGGATTTCTGAAGCTAGTCTTTGCTATGAGCCTTTTACCAAAGAACACAATACAGATATAAACTATTGGATTGATATTCAAAATTATTTAATGGGTCAGAAACGGCTCCAGATGGTTAAATCACCTGTTTGGGGCTAACTGCTAATTTTCAGTGGCTAGTGCCGCTGAAAATAGATTAGCACTGAACTGGAAACCTGTTATTTAGAGGGCTTTCCAGGGACAGTTAAGTGCCAATATTCAACACTTAACTGGCCAGTTTAACCGCATAAATAAGACTGCTTAAAAATCAGTCCTATCTTTTTTTGGTAACCCATAGCCAGTTAAGTGCTAAATATCGCACTTTCATTAGCCATCTCTGCAAACTCAGAAATTCAATGCCGATGCCTAGACATGGTCTGGCATTGAATTTCCAGGTTTAATGCCAGCAGTGGTCAGCAAAACGCTGATCGCTGCAGGATGAATATTGGGCCCTATGTACTCAGGACTCCTTTTACTAAGCGAGCAGTAAGCCCAATGCAGGCTTACCGCTCGCTACAACGGAAGTACTGCCAGGCTTCTGCAGCAGCTCAGCAGTACTTCCCACCCCTACAGCGCCGTCATTTTCAGCGCTACAAAAATGTATTTATTTTTGTAGTGCCAGACTGTACCCGGCGGTAATCGGGCAGTGCCACATGCTGCAATTTCCTGCAGGAAAGTGAGACCTTCCCTTTTACCAGCTGCGGTAAAAGGGGGCCTCAGCATGCATGTAAAACATGCACCAACTCCAGCCCCCTTTTGCCACAGCTTGGTAAAAGGGGCTCTCAAGTCCTTATATCAGTTTCTGTTTTTCACCTCTAAAATGTTTCAATAATGGACGGGTAATACAGAGAAGAATATAAACATAAAAACATTGTATGGTATATAGTACACTAAGGAGATCATTTTAGTAGTGTTAGGTGCCATTTACAAATGTAAAAAGTGTTTTAGATGTGTAAATGAACATACATCTGTAAGTAGCACTTTTTAAAATGCCACTATTTATACACAGTACACACAGTTTTGACAGGAGCATGTCCTGTGGTGTTTTGAGCAGGCCTAAAAAGTGTATATATATATATATATATATGTATATATATATATATATATATAATTGAAATACATGCATACTTCAATACTTCAAAAACATTTTCCTACATTTTTTTGGGTAGGTCTGTCTTCCATAGGTTCCTGACCAGGGGCATAGTCAGGCCTCAATGTTTTAGGGGTCCGGAGCCCAAAGTGTGGGGGGGGGCACAATTTGGCCTGCCTCCCTGCCGCAATCCCACGTACTTTGGCTGGCAAGGGTCCTCACATCCAGGGGCCCTGGATCCAATTTGGGAGGCCTAGGCCCCCAAGGCTCCCCATAGTTACGCCAATGTTCCTGACAAAGGCTTGAGAAGCCACGGGAAGGAGAGGTTCTATGTATGCTGGAGAAGAGAAGGCCGGTGGTCTGGGACTGGCCAGTGGGCACTACCTTAAAAGGCAGTTCTATAAATGGTGCTATACTTACATGCCACTTATGCACGTCAGAGGCACCATAAATGG
This sequence comes from Microcaecilia unicolor, assembly GCF_901765095.1. NCBI lineage: Eukaryota > Metazoa > Chordata > Amphibia > Gymnophiona > Siphonopidae > Microcaecilia > Microcaecilia unicolor. The sequence goes on from NC_044035.1 coordinate 92,983,753, forward strand.
CAGTGAAGCGCATAAGCGCACTAGGCACTATTCTATGAATTTGTCCCTGTGCTACAACGCATAACTGCAATCAAAGGTCCGAAATTATGGAATGCATTGCCCATTGAACTTCGTTCAATACAGAATATGGTTCATTTTTAAAACGCTTTAAAAACTCATTTATTTTTTCAGGCTTTTGGTTCCTTTGATGTATGATATTATTTTGCTGTTAATAGCTTTTGAATTTAATTTGCAGTATGTTTTATTTTAAGAGTAACACAGCAAATTACTGTATAGCCTTAAAGAAAGACATAATTTTTGTTGTTATGTTTTATTGTATTGCGTATGTGGTTTGCTCCCTGCTTGGATTTTTATAGATATAGTGGGCTATAAATAAAGTTTTATTATTATTATATAGAATACTATAATTTACACATGTAGAATACTATGTTACATGTTTTGCATGGTGTACTTAGTTGTGCCCATTTATGTCTGCCATTGACATGAATCTAGATGTAGGCGTACCAATTCAGGTTTACACTAGTATTTTATAAGAGTACCTTGGCACACAGATGCCATTATAGAATTAGCACTCAACGTATGGCATTAGCGTACCTACATGGAAACACCAAGCAATTGAATTGCTTCCCTACTGTGAAAGCCCAGGGACTCCAGAGGAAGAGGTTCCTGTGGATGCCAAGACTGAAGCCTGCTTAAAGAAGAAAGCAGAAGTTTCAGGATCTGAGTTTTTCCCATGTATCTAATCTGTTTTAGCCTAGATTTGTGTTATAGATTTGCTGTCTACTATTTGTATCCTGAGCAACTTTCTGGCAGACTGCAGAAGTGAGAGGGGAAAGTCACAAAGTTACAGTCTTCAAAGAGTTTTGTTTCCCCGTCTAACATCTAAGAGGTATTGAGTATTGAGTTCCAGTCACTACCCACACACAAACATGGGCTACTACTCAAGAGGTACCCCAGAACTACATATGTTCATATTTCAAAAACAGCACAAACAGGCATGAGATGTTCTATAGTAAAAGGTTTTTTTTGATGTCGGGGTAGTTAGGGGGGCTAGAGGTCCACCGGCCAATGTCCGGGGGTAGGGGGAAAAAGGATACTGGACAAGGGGGTGCGGGGGCCTATAAGCATGCTGAACAGGGCTCCACATTCCTCTCCAATGATCTGCAAACCCTAATGCCAGTTCTGTGCTGGCATAGGGTTTGCTGCTGAGCATTGGAGTTGAATAATAAATACCCAGTTTAGCATGCATTTGCATGCTACTTGCAGTCAGAACCCGCGAGCACATTGTTTTATGCACTCGTGGGCTCTGATCATAGGGCTGGAGCAAAAGCGGGTGCTAGTATGGCGCTAATAGCCTCTAACACCCGTTTTTGCTTCTGATCATTGGCCCACAAGAAAGTTCTACTACTACTACTACTACTACTACTACTACTATTTAACATTTCTAAAGCGCTGCTAGGGTTACACAGCGCTGTACAATTTAACAAAGGACAGTCCCTGCTCAAAGGAGCTTACAATCTAAAGGACAAAAAATGCAGTCAATCAAATTGGGGCAGTCTGGATTTCCTGGATAGAGGTCCAATGGTTAGGTGCAGAAAGCGACATTGAAGAGGTGGGCTTTGAGTAAGGATTTGAAGATGGGCAGGGAGGGGGCTTGGCGTTTGGGCTCAGGGAGTTTATTCCAAGCAGAGGGTGAGGCGAGGCAGAAAGGGCGGAGCCTGGAGTTGGCAGTGGTGGAGAAGGGGACTGAGAGGAGGAATTTGTCCTGTGAGCAGAGGTTACGGGTAGGGGCATAGGGGGAGATGAGGGTAGAGAGGTAATGGGGGGCTGCAGATTGAGTGCATTTGTAGGTTAGTAGGAGAAGCTTGAATTGTATGCGGTAGCTGATCGGAAGCCAGTGAAGTGACTTGAGGAGAGGGGTGATATGAGCATATCAGTCTAGGCGGAAGATAAGATGGGCAGCAGAGTTCTGGACGGATTGAAGGGGGGATAGATGGTTAAGAGGGAGGCCAGTGAGGAGTAGGTTGCAGTAGTCAAGGCGAGAGGTGATGAGAGAGTGGATGAGAGTTCGGGTGGTGTGCTCAGAGAGGAAGGGGCGAATTTTGCTGATGTTATAGAGAAAGAAGCGACAGGTTTTGGCTGTCTGCTGGATATGGGCAGAGAAGGAGAGGGAGGAGTCGAAGATGACTCCGAGGTTGCGGGCAGATGAGACGGAGAGGATGAGGGTGTTGTCGACTGAAATAGAGAGTGGAGGGAGAGGAGAAGTGGGTTTAGGTGTAAAGACAATGAGCTCAGTTCTCCCCCTTATTCCCTGGTGCTTATTTCCCCACCCAGTTTGAAAATAAAGATTGAGCAGCATGCATACATGTGGGTTCACAAAATGGCAGGTATACAAGTGTAAGTGGTGAGTAGCCTAATAGTTACATCAGGGGGCCTGAGATCAGACAAGCCCCGATTCTTGTGTTAACTATCCATTGCCTCAGGTACAGACTTAGATTATAAGCCCTATTGCTGAGGGGTTTTATCTCTGTTCAGGCTTTCAATGTGTATCTTTGTAAAATGGCTGCTCCTATTGCAATGCAGGCAAATACACATGAACTCTTGCGTATTAAGTTAGTATTCCATATAAAACAATAGGCATCTCCTGTCCTTTATAGAACAGATTCCTACCAGGCACCTTCTTATAGCATTACCCTGTGCATGTATATTTTTACTCTCCTAATCTAAACATGCCTCAGAAAATGTCTCTTCTCAATGCATTGTGGAAGAATAAGTGGATTTTTGACCAAATAAAGGAAAGCCAATTTCCATAAAGTTAAATTATACAGGTAAAATGCTTTGAAAATTGTCCTTACCATGTTCCACAGTATATAGATTAAAAAAAATGAAAGTACTGCATAAATATTGTATAGATTTTGCCAAATTCCTCTCTTGACAATAGTCATATGCTTGTACTGTTCTCATGTAAATATTCCTGTGATTTGATCATTTTTCTTATCCTCATTTGCTTTAATGCAATGAGCACAGTACAGCAGAACAAAATGGGCAATTACCGTGTATTAAAAACACATTTAAATTGTCATTGGTGACCTTATACATGAACCTCAATCCAGGAAAGTAGACTGAAAAATCCAGATAGATGCTCAGTGAACACTGGAAGTCTTCATTTTGATTGAGTTCAGTTTAATTGTTTGTTTATACAAAAACCATAAATGAAAGTAACACCTTTTCAGAAGAAAACCTTGCTAGGCATTTTCTCGTTCACCATCCTCAGAGGACTGGTGCTGCAATGAACTTATCTTGAAATGAGAAGCTTAGATCCACAGCCCTAATATGAGATTTCTGCAGAATGAACCCTGTGGAGCTTCGTTTCTCTTTAACCAAAAAAAAAAAAAATCCTCAGGTGCAAAAATCCAATTCTAGGAATTTGCTTCGTGTGTACCTGCCCTAAAAAACAGCTTCCTCTCCCCTACCAGCACAAAATGATGAAAGTTGGACACCACTGAGATGCTTAGAAAATCCAATTACATTAACACAAATGCAAGGGAGGGAAATGGGGGGGGGGGGGGGGGGGGGGGGCGGGGGGGAAGCTGGAGACTCCTGGCCAGAACTGTGTAAAATACAGCTTAACCAAAGCCCTTACAGAATACTTTTCATGGAGGTGCTGAGATGTGCAAGAGAGGATTGACAGCAGTGTCATTCTTTTTCATATGAATCCTACAACTACTGTTATACTTGATACACCCAGGACAGTTAATCCTTTTTTCTCTTCTAACTCTTCCTACCTGTAACTTGTTTTTGCTCTACTCTAATCCCCCACTGGCTGTGTCAAGTTGCGCTGTCTACCAGCACAGAATACCACAGATATAAATGTGAATATATTCACTATTATATACACTTGAGTTCTTATAGAACTAGGTTGCCAGTAAGAAGCAGCCAGCCCAGAGGAAGACAGTTTGATATGCTGTACTTTACTTGAAATACAAGAATGCACAGTCTTTCTCATCAACAACTCAAAACTAATTCATCTAATTAATCTAATTCACTTCTTGCCTATGAAGGATAATTTTAGAAAAGGTTTCTACAGGTTTAAACTTTTACCCCTGGAGTTTATAAATGATGTCACTAAACAACGTATACAAGGTAGGGAAAGTTTATCACAAAAAATATATCAAAATCTACACTTTCCTTGCATTAGAATGATACAAAAAATCAGTGTATTGTGCTGGATTTCTAATAAGGAGGAAAAAGAGCCTCACAGAGCTCCTAGACAATATGTCTGTCTACTGGAGCTAAAACGGATCTTAAATTGATCCTCTGTTCATCATTGGCTCTGAAAAAACCCCCAAAAAATAGTTTTCTAATGTTTCAATCAACAGTGACAAAGATAATAGTTCCTTTCAATTGTTGCTTCACAAAATAATAGGACTAATTGTCCTAATGCTGAATGCAGGAGACCACCGCTACAGCGGCTTTCATAAGACGAGCGCTATCTAAGCCCTGAAGCAGTTTTTTACGAAACGCTGGCCACGTTGGCTTGGAGCGCCATAGTAAGAAAGATTGAAGTCTTCTCACGCTATAGATAAGTGTTTATTTTACACTTTGTTCTAATATTCTGTGAAGCTACAATTAGTCCTAATATTTTGTGAAGCAACAATTGAAAGGAACTATTATCTTTGTCACTGTTGATTGAAACATTAGAAAACTATTTTTTGGGGGTTTTTTCAGAGCCAATGATGAACAGAGGATCAATTTAAGATCCGTTTTAGCTCCAGTAGACAGACATATTGTCTAGGAGCTCTGTGAGGCTCTTTTTCCTCCTTATTAGAAATCCAGCACAATACACTGATTTTTTGTATCATTCTAATGCAAGGAAAGTGTAGATTTTGATATATTTTTTGTTTATAAATGATGCACAAATTTCCACGCGATCCCAGGATGTGTGCGCAACTAAATTGGACAACACGTGCCAAAAAATTGGGTGCTATCAATTATTGGTGCTAATTGGCAATTTGGATTCGCATGCACATCTTGCTATGTGCTATTCTATAAAGATCTACATGCAAATCGTTTAGCGCAGAACTCAAAAGGGGACATGGGCCAGGGCGAGTCAGGAGCATTCACTAAAGATGCACACGATATTACAGAATAGCAGGGATCCACACCTAACTTACACACCAGGATTTATACTACTACTACTACTATTCATCATTTCTATAGCCTGGTTTCAGTTGGTGTAAATCATCACACCCAAAGGTCAAACTTGGATCCTGGTGCCACACGCTATACAATAAAGGGTACTAATCCCACAGCACCCTTTACAAAATACCATTCAATGCCAATTTTTTGCACCAAATTTTAAGCACCATTTACTGAATCTAGTCCGGAAAGTGCATTATGTAATATTTGTCACCATGTAATATTTGCCACTTTGTAATCTCTATCTCCACCTGTTGGTAGATGGACACAACCCACCAGTTCCAGGATTCATCTGCTGCATACGCTAAGGAATTATTCTTACTTGAGTGAATTCTTTCAAAATGGCGGTAAACAAATCCTAATAAATAAGTAAAAAATCATGTCTAACTCAGAGTGCACATTAGTTTCCTGGAATGTCAATGATCTAAGACATTCCATTAAGAGAACATTTTTTGCCCATTTAAAATTATATAAATCATCTATCATATTCCTTCTAGAAATCCATATATTTCTAATTATTCCTAGAATTCCCTGTCAATTGATTCCCCATTAGTGGGAAGAAAGCAAGGTGTTTCAATGTTATTTCATAAAGATTTCCAATTCCAAATTTTAGACCAAAAATAGATCCAGAGGGTAGATGGATAATTCTTAAACTTGAAGTAGAGTCCACACAACTTTGCTTGTAAATTTGTATGCTCCAAGTATAGATTCACCATTTTTTTCTCACTCTATTTCAGCATCTCTCAGAATTAGGACCCTTTCCCCTCTATATAGCAAGAGACTTTAATTTGCCTTTAGATCTCTGGCTAGATAAACACTCTACTAGCAGAACTACATTCATTATTTCAAGCTACACTCCAGTTTCTCAAGAATTTTTTAGTTTTTCCTCACCTAACATATTTAATACTGAAATATATACTATGGTAATATTGAATCTGTCTTCAGCTATCTAGTTTACAACAAGAGCTCAGTAAAGTAATGCAAGAATTGGATGCAATTAAAGCAGCTTCTAGGACTGCACAGAAAAATAGCTTCTCACCACTCCCTCAAAGAATAAAACCACATAAGAACAGATGGTTCACAGTAGGCTCAGGCAGACTTCGTCATGTGACACAGAAGCATCCGCCCACACAAGTGTTGCCACTAAAGAATTCTTTTGCTCCATTACAGCACTGTAATGCTCCTGAAAATAGAACTGAGGCAGAGGAAAAAGCAATAGAGTTAGAACAAAAAGACATGAAGGTACCCAATGTGAAAAGACACCCCCAAATCACTAATGTTGAAACACATACCAAGAAATATAGATGGAAAGCGATGGCCACAAATGCTCGTAGTCTAAGCAATAAAGTTCATGACCTTCAAGCCCTGATGTTGGAGGCAGACTTAGATGTTGTTGCAATCACAGAGACGTGGCTCAACGGTTCCCACGAATGGGATACAAGCATACCAGGCTATAATCTATTCAGGAAGGATAGAGAGGGTCGTAAAGGTGGAGGAGTAGCTCTGTATGTGAGGAATGATATCATGGCGACTGAAATGACAGGGACCTGGGGAAAAGAAGAAGCGATATGGATCACCTTAAAAAGAGAGGATAGAACCTCGGTCCAAGTGGGTGTTGTCTACAGACCCCCGACACAATTAGAGGAACTAGATAAAGATCTGATCGCGAATATTCAAAAATTAGGAAAGAAAAAAGAGGTTCTGTTGATGGGAGATTTCAATCTGCCGGATGTAGAATGGAAGGTTCCGTCTGCCAAATCAAAAAGAAGTAGAGAGATTGTGGATGCTTTCCAAAGTGCTCTGCTCAGACAGATGGTGATGGAACCCACGAAGGAGGGAGCGATGCTGGACCTGGTGCTCACAAATGGGGATAGTGTGTCAAATGTCCGAGTGGGTGCACACCTGGGAAGCAGTGACCATCAAACGGTTTGGTTTGATATAGCAGCTGAAGTGGAGGGCGGCCACTCTAATCTCAAAGTGGATTTCAAGCGTGCTGGCTTTAGCAAAATGGGGGAATACCTGAGGAAGAAGCTGATGGGCTGGGAGGAGGTACATGAAGTGGAAGGGCAGTGGTCCAGGCTGAAAGAAGTAATAAATAGGGCCACAGACCTTTATGTAAGGAGAGTAAATAAAAGCAAGAGAAAAAGGAAACCAATATGGTTCTCCAAGCAAGTGGCTGAGAAAATAAAGGCTAAAGAGTTAGTGTTCCAGAAATATAGAAAATCTCAAGAACAGGAACACGGGGAGGAATACCGGATGAAACTGAAAGAAGCCAAGAGAGAGGTACGTCTGGCGAAGGCGCAAGCGGAAGAACAAATGGCTAGAAATGTAAGGAGGGGCGACAAAAATTTCTTCAGATATATTAGTGAAAGAAGAAGGACTAAAAAGGGAATTGTGAGACTAAAAGATACAGCAAACCGCTATGTAGATAATGATGAAGAAAAAGCCAATTTGCTAAATAGATACTTTTGTTCGGTTTTCACTGAAGAAAATCCTGGAGAAGGACCACGAGGGACTGGCAAAAGTACACCTGAGAATGGAATGGATACAGCACCGTTCACGGAAGAGAGTGTGTATCAACAACTTAGAAAGCTAAAGGTGGACAAAGCCATGGGACCGGACGGGATCCACCCCAGAATATTGAGGGAGCTCAGAGAGGTTCTGGCGGGTCCTCTTAAAGATTTGTTTAATAAATCCTTGGAGACGAGAGAGGTTCCGAGGGACTGGAGAACGGCGGAGGTGGTCCCTCTTCACAAAAGTGGTGATAGGGAAGAAGCTGGAAACTACAGGCCGGTAAGCCTCACTTCGGTTATTGGAAAAGTAATGGAAGCCATGCTGAAGGAAAGGATAGTGAATTTCCTAGAAGCCAATAAGTTGCAAGATCCGAGACAACATGGTTTTACCAGAGGGAAATCGTGCCAAACGAATCTCATTGAATTCTTTGATTGGGTAACTGGAGAACTGAATCATCGACGTGCTATAGATGTAATCTATTTAGATTTTAGCAAAGCTTTTGACACGGTTCCCCACAGGAGGCTCTTAAATAAACTAGCTGGGCTGAAGATAGGTCCCGAAGTGGTGAACTGGATTAGGAACTGGTTGATGGACAGACGACAGAGGGTGGTGGTAAATGGAGTTCGCTCGGAGGAGGGAAAGGTGAGTAGTGGAGTGCCTCAGGGATCGGTGCTGGGGCCGATTCTGTTCAATATATTTGTGAGTGACATTGCCGAAGGGTTAGAAGGTAAAGTTTGCCTATTTGCAGATGGTACTAAGATTTGCAACAGAGTGGACACCCAGGAGGGAGTGGAAAGCATGAAAAGGGATCTGAGGAAGCTAGAAGAATGGTCTAAGGTTTGGCAATTAAAATTCAATGCGAAGAAATGCAAAGTGATGCATTTAGGGAGTAGAAACCCATGAGAGACTTATGTGTTAGGCGGGGAGAGTCTGATAGGCACGGACGGGGAGAGGGATCTTGGGGTGATAGTATCCGAGGATCTGAAGGCGACGAAACAGTGTGACAAGGCGGTGGCCGTAGCGAGAAGGTTGCTAGGCTGTATAGAGAGAGGTGTAATCAGCAGAAGAAAGGAAGTGTTGATGCCCCTGTACAAGTCGTTGGTGAGGCCCCACCTGGAGTATTGTGTTCAGTTTTGGAGGCCGTACCTTGCGAAGGATGTTAAAAAAAATGGAAGCGGTGCAAAGAAAAGCTACGAGAATGGTATGGGATTTGCGTTCCAAGAAGTATGAGCAGAGACTTGCTGACCTGAACATGTATACCCTGGAGGAAAGGAGGAACAGGGGTGATATGATACAGACGTTCAAATACTTGAAAGGTATTAATCCGCAAAAAAATCTTTTCCAGAGATGGGAAGGCGGTAGAACGAGAGGACATGAAATGAGATTGAAGGGGGGCATGTTGGATTATTTGTAGTAAATAATTAGCAGATTTTAGTACACACAGCTTCAGCTTTAGAAATGTTAATTTCTTTCTTCATCTCTCTCTCATTCACCCCTGAATAATTCACTGCTGAGTCACTTTAAAGTTGAAGTAACAAAACATCTGTTTACTCACAGTTTGTAGTTAGATTATAATCAGACAGGCTTATATATACATATTACTATACATTTGTCTTATCAGCTCCTTCCATGTGCTTAGATGGTAATGGATGCTCACACCACCATAGATCCTCTCAGGTTAGGAGAGATCATGAGCTCCATGTGCTCCATGTGCTGCATGTGCTGCATCTAACCCCCACAGGAAGTTGCATAGCTGTGTGACCTCTCTAAGTAATTCACATCAGAGGTCACAGAGTAATCACAGAGAAATAATAGGTGACAGGCAATGCATGCAAAATACAATTACATTCCAACAAACCCCTTCTCATGCATAACTGTCATGCAATTATTTATTCATACAAAGTCCAAGCTTTATACGCAGATTCACAAAATGTTCTCTGGGTAACGGTTTGGTCATGATGTCAGCTGTCATCTCACTGGTGTGACAATAGTGTAGACTGATGACCCCTTCTTTCGCCAACTCTCGCACGTTGTGGTATTTCGTTGCGATGTGCTTGGTGCGTGACTGAACCTTGTCATTCTGTGACAGTCGGATGCAGCTCTGATTATCTTCCATTATCTGGATTGGTCTCTGCTCAGCTATTCCGAAATCCAGCAAAAGTTTTTCAATCCACATCAGTTCTCTGCACGCTTCCGATACGGCCACGTATTCAGCTTCTGTAGAAGACAAACTCACAATACTTTGTTTATGACTGGCCCATGAAATGTGTACATTTCCATACATAAACACATATCCACTTGTGGATTTATAATCAGAATGATCCCCTGCCCAATCTGAATCACAGTAACATATTAGTTTTGGATTACTATTGGCTGAAATCTTTAATTTACAATCAATGGTACCCTTTAAATACCTTACCATCCTTTTAACTGCAGTCCAATCTGATTTGGTAGGTGAGCTGACCCTTCTGCTCAAAATTCCTACTGCATTTGCTATATCAGCCCTGTATGTGGTAGCTAGATATAAAAGCTTACCTATGGCTGATCTATATTGGATGTTATCTGGTAAAGGTTCTCTTACTGTTTCATCCTTCAGAAAATCAGTGATCATGGGAGTGCTTACAACTTGGGCATCTTGCATACCTAAACTTTCAATAAGCTCATTTATTTCTGCTTCTGGCTTAGAAGATAAGAACCATCATTTTGTTTCTCAATTTCTATACCAAGATAGTATGACACATTACCAAGTTCTTTTATCTCAACATTCTGGTTTAAACACTTTACAATGTCCTTGTACTCTTGCTCACTTTTGCTTGCAATGAGCAGATCATCAACAAAAGCTAAAATGTATGCATATTGTCCATTTGTGCACCTAGTGTACAAGCATTTATCTGCTTCACCTTGCTTAAATCCTAAATTTGTCAATATTTCATGCAATTTTTCATTCCAACATTTTGCACTTTGCTTTAATCCATAAAGACCTTTGTTTAATTTACACACTAGCTGTCTTTGTTTTGTATTTATGAAACCTGTTGGTTGTTCCATGTACAAGTCTTCAGTTATATCTCCGTGAAGAAACGCTGTTTTCACATCAATGTGTTTGACTTGCATGCCTTTTGAGACTGCAATGCTCAGAAGTGTTCTGATTGTCGTGTGTTTCACTACAGGTGCAAGCACTTCATCAAAATCTTCTCCATATTTTTGAAGATATCCCTTTGCCACTAATCTGGCTTTATACCTTTCCACTTTTCCTTGTGCATTCCTTTTTAACTTGAATACCCATTTGCATCCTATAGCTTTCTTGCCAGGAGGTAATTTTGTAAGAATCCAAGTATTATTTTTATCCAATGCATCAATTTCTTCTTGTGCAGCTTTATGCCATTCAGCAGCTTCTTCTGCTGGCATTTTCTCAATCTCATCCCATGTTAAGGGCTCTTGAGCTTCTGCTGACTTTGTTAAGTAAGACAGTCTTGGGGGTGGAACACCTTTGTTTTCCCTGGATGAGCGTCTGACAACAGGTTGGTCTGACCTTTCCGCATCCTCTAAATCTGAGAGTTCTTCTCCAATTGATTCCCCTTCTCCAACTGTACTGTCTTCTTCAATGATCCTTTCTGTGTCTGCTTCCTCTGCCTGTTCCTCGTTAGATACAGGTGAGTTGCTTTCAGACATCTGCCTTGGTATGGCATTTATATACACTGGCATGTCTATTATGGTTCTAGTTTCATATTCTGGATGATAAGGCTCATCTGGGATAATCCAGCCTTTATCAACCCTTTTGTTTTCATCAAAATATGTAACATGTCTTATGCCAACAATGCCAGTTTTCAGATTTAAAATTCTATATCCTTTGTGTCCTGGAGCATAGCCAACTAAAATGCCCCTTTGTGTTGTGGAATCCAGCTTATGCCTTCTTTGCTTTGGTATATGAGCATATGCTGTACTTCCAAATGTCCTTATGTGTGACAGGTTTGGCTTCCTACCATGCCATGTCTCATGTGGTGTGCGCTCAGCGCCTTTAGTTGGCATTCTGTTTTGTAGGTACACTGCTGTGAGAATGGCTTCCCCCCATAGTCTTTTAGGGAGATTGCTATCTGACAGCATACATCTGGTCATTTCCACAAGTGACCTAAATTTTCTCTCTGCAACAGAATTTTGCTCTGGTGTATAAGCTACTGTTGTGATATGCTGAATGCCTTCTTGTTCTAGAAATGTGCGCATGCTTTGTGAAATGAACTCACCACCATTGTCGGTCTGAAGAACCTTTGGTTTTCTTTCAAATTTATTGCTCACCATGGCTACGTATTTCTTCAGCATGTCTGTGACTTGACTTTTTTCTTTCAGCAAATAGGCCACACAATATCTAGAGAAATCATCCAAGAATATTAGCACAAATCTGTTATTTCCCAATGATGGGATATTAAACGGTCCACATAAGTCACTGTGTATTAAGTCCAGTACTTTATTACTCCTATTTCCTGTGTATGCAGGAAATGAGGGTCTTACACCTTTTTGAGTAACACAGTCTATGCATTTCTCCATTTTACCAGCATCTGCACTTATTTGCGCCATATGTGAGGCTTCACCTGAAATGCTCAGTTTATAAACATCATTATGCATAAAAGCTTCAGCATACACTTCATCATTTTTAGAGATGGTGCACTTACTGTTTTCAAAATGAATCGCAAATCCCTTCTTATCTAATGTAGATACACTAAGCATATTACAAACTGCTTGGGGAATATACAAGACATCACTTACAGGAATTTCTTTAACTTCATTAGACACTTTGCATTTTAAGAATCCAATACCTTTTGCTTGGATCTTAGCAGTCCCTGCGTTTGCAGTTTTAAGAATACCTTCCTCTGGACACATTTCCTGAAAGAAATCTTTACAATTGGTTAAATGGCATGTGCTCCCTGAATCCAAAATCCAAGTACTTTCATTTGAATTATTATTTACCATAGTCAAAGATTTTTCTGCCATTAGAAAGCCCTTGTGTTTATCTTTGTCCTTCATACATTTCCTGGTTTGAAAATTCTTTAGTTCCATTGGCTTAGGTGAGCTAGAGGGAGTGTTTTGTGTTTCCTTACACCATTTAGATACATGTCCCTCCTTTCCACATGAGTAGCAAATCAGCTTGCCCTTGGGTGGAGTTTTCCCATAGCTCCGCCTTCCTCTGTTCTTTGCCAAGAAATTTGTTTCATTTCTCTCTGACTTGCTTTGAGAACACATCTCCTCAGAATCATTTATTATGCATTCCTGCCTTAGTTTTGATGTTGCCTGTTCAAAAGATTGCCCTTCAATGGCCTCATTTACAGACCTAAAAACATCAAACTTCTTTGATAGTGAGGTAAAAAGAAATGCTCTTTTCAATGCATCACACATGGGAATTCCAGAAAGTTCTAACTTTTGAAATGAAGACATAAGATGCATAATGTGATCATTACATTTACTTTTATCCCTTAATTTGGTTTCATTCAACTCTGCCAACCAAATTGGTTGCTGCTTTGCATATGTAGTTGCATACATAGTTCTCAGCTTACATAAAATGTCCTTTGGTGTATCTTTTCCCTCCACTAATATGGCTTGTTTCTCTGAGAGAGCTTCCAAAAGCATGCACTTCACATAATAGTTTGCATTGTCCCATTCAGCCATATTTTCAGCTGTTCTGTCTTGGTCTAAGCATATATTTAATCTTTTTGCTCGAAGGAGACATATGAATCTTAATTCCCACTGCCGATAATTAAACTCAGTTAATTTAGGCACCTTGAGAGAATAGAACAATGGTGAATTTCTTCCCTCAGCCATTTTCTTAGCCTTCTGTCTGCTGTGTGGGGGAGAGAGAGACAGACTGAATCTTTCCTTTAAAACTTAAGAGAAAAATGTGGCCTTTTTTTCTGCCTGGTAATATTTCTCTTCTTTTTCAATTCCTGAGCCCTGGGCCCATAACCCTTTTGTTGGATTATTTGTAGTAATAATTAGCAGATTTTAGTACACACAGCTTCAGCTTTAGAAATGTTAATTTCTTTCTTCATCTCTCTCTCATTCACCCCTGAATAATTCACTGCTGAGTCACTTTAAAGTTGAAGTAACAAAACATCTGTTTACTCACAGTTTGTAGTTAGATTATAATCAGACAGGCTTATATATACATATTACTATACATTTGTCTTATCAGCTCCTTCCATGTGCTTAGATGGTAATGGATGCTCACACCACCATAGATCCTCTCAGGTTAGGAGAGATCATGAGCTCCATGTGCTCCATGTGCTGCATGTGCTGCATCTAACCCCCACAGGAAGTTGCATAGCTGTGTGACCTCTCTTT